>NW_013673601.1:12017-22371 GCF_000517525.1 Limulus polyphemus
GCATGCTTTATAATGGAAAAAAAAAATCTTTATTCTTCATATAAACATTACTTTTCATTTTAACTTCTCAAGAGTTTGAGTCAGACTAACTTTGTTAACTCAGACACGTTTCGAGTACAAGTGATTTTTAACACAAAAACACACGTTTCATGTAGATACAAGTACTAAATTTGGAATTGTAGTAAATATTCCTTTTCCAATATAGGGTTGGTCCCATGGACCGACTCCGTGCATGTTTGGTTAAAACGACGGTTGTGAGATGAGTGACAAGTTTTCAAAATGGTTAGATCATCTTACAAAACAATCTCTACAAATATATGGAACGTGGCATATTATCATGCTAAACTAGGGAGTTCAGAAAACAGTGTAACTGAATCAATATAGGGTTGGTCCTATGGACCGACTCCGTGCATGTTTGGTTAAAACGATGGTTGTGAGATGAGTGACAAGTTTTCAAAATGGTTAGATCATCTTACAAAACAATCTCTACAAGTATATGGAACGTGGCATATTATCATGCTAAACTAGGGAGTTCAGAAAACAGTGTAACTACGTGATACGAGAGCACTGATAATACTGCTTTGTACTTACTACATATATAAAGATTTTGAAAGAGAAGTTGTGTGAGAGTTAACTCACCTTACGTTTTTGTCCAGTCTTATGACTTCTTGTCTTAGTTGTGGCAGGCAAGTCTTGACTGCTGGAAACTGATTCAATGGGATGGGACAAAACAGAAGATGACGTGTCGGATGAAATTACATCCGAAGATGAAATGGAGCACAGACTAACAATTTTAGATGTAATGGGAGTCACTGACGAAGTAACATACTCATCCACTCCTGAACTGCAATTGTGGTCAGTGTAGCAAATTTCAAGAAAGTCAGACTTAGCTGAAATTTTTGTTTCTTGTACGTAACATGCATTCGGTGACACACAAACAGAGATCTTTTCTCCAGTATCTTTCAACGACAGGCTTATGTTCTCAGCTCCAGCATTATCATATTTAGTTGATAAGCACTTATCATCACGTGAAAAGTCACACTTTGACATATTTTCACCAGAAATACACGCTGCAGGCCTATCTACTGATTGCCATAATGTGTCGTCAGCCTCGCCGACTGAAGTGTTGTATGCTTCCAAAACTTTTTCAAGGGAATTGCACACATCGGACCTTACACCATCCACGGCCGTAGCAGTTGTGCTATCAGCTATGACACCGTGAACATCACAGGATAAATCTAAACACTTACAGGAGTCTTGTGATGATTCTGTACCACTACTGACTTGTGAAATTGCAGCACAGTTTGTCAACAGTGAAGGACCTACCGAATTTTCTTCACCAGGCTTCTCCAATCGGAGTTCTCTTTTCACATTTGCTTCCTAAGTCAAGAATTGGGTACAATAATTATAATAAACATATCAGTTCCAATGTAGTTGTAGTTTTAAGAACAAGCTCATGATCTGTAATGAAAATGGTGTTACATTTCCACTAGTGAAAACAAGTTTACCCTAGCCAATCAGTTTGAACAAATCACTGCTCAGCACGAAATACGACAATGAAGGTACTACGTCAAAAATCAGAAAGAAAGAAATATCAATGCCATTATGCGGTAAACATCTATGTACAAAAGTACAACATAAGTTTCAAAGACTATTGTTCAAAACTAAATGTGAATAAAACAAACGGAACGAAACAGTTTGGATATCGTTCTTTCAGTCTTGCATCTGGTGAACGCCTACTCGTCTGCTAGCAGGCATTGCAATTCAACAAAACATAGACTATTCAAAGTTTCCTTATTTAATATACTGTTAACTGTAGTTAGAGACTTAGTTACATCTACAAACAACGTTTTATGTACTATATTTTCACTGTAGCTGCAGGTAGGGTCTGAAATAGTAACACTTTTTTATATAGTTTGCTGTTAAAGTTAACGGTTTCCTCACCTTATCAAGCCATTTTCCAGGTAGCTTATTAGTTAGATGTTCACTGCAATCAGAGGCCAGCCTCTTGATTCCACACAATGTTGGCTTAAAGCTCTCTCGTAATGTTCCAAAAGAACTTTCAGGGCTAGAAACTTGCGGATGGTCATCTAGTATGGGAGAACAAGTGGAGTCTTTACTCGCACGCATCATTCTTCGTTTCTTCAGTGGAGTCAGCACATCTGTTCGTAAGAATTTATAAAAACACATTAAAACTAACAGGTGGTATACAACAGATTTCTTTAAAGTGATATCAATGCAACTTAACTCTTTCACTATGGTACTGACCTCGTAACAATTTAGTGCTTGTTATAGTTTTCATATTATAACTTTTAATACAGTAAATGTATCTTCACAAAATTTTGCAGATTAACAGTAAACATAACAAGGCTTTCGTACCCAGAATATCAGATTTTTCATGAGTGCATGTGCACCACGTCATTGCAATTTCTATAATGTTAGTCAGACATGGCTGAGAGGTCAATAAAATAAGCATATATATATGTGTGTGTGTATAATGTTATGAGATTTAAGTTATTTAGAGTAAACGTGTGGTTTCATGTTATAATTTGTATTTATTTCCCGATTTTCTCTGGTGGTAACGAGGTTGGTCAAATAGACCAAACCCGTACAGAGATACAATGGTGAAAATAACATAAAATATAAAGTCTTTTCTTAAAAAAAAAGTTTGATGATTAGCTGGAGGTTATTAGGACGTCATAAAGATTTTGCATGTGAAATCTGACAATTTTTTAATGCATAAAAGCATTTTTAATCTTAAGATCAAAATTACTTTGCATGGTTAGATAGTCGACATTCGAAAATAATAAATGCATGAGGAAATCATTACTTTTTACTGTATCCAGTAATACAAAACTGGTCTTTACAAAGTGACCTGTCTTAGCTGTGTTCTAGTCGACCAGTATTTTGTAAAATACAGTTACATTTCAATTATATAACTTTACATATGTATACGTATTATATATTATTACTCTTTACAAATATGTTCTGGAATGTCAGTTAATTGTCTTAAAACACAGAAGAGCAAACAAAGAAGTACAGAAAACAATTATCTCTTCTAGTTATGATTTTTATACTCACTTGCCGTAACTTGCTAAGCCTAGTCAAATTTTCAACGTGTAGGATGTAAAACAAAATTTTTTTCATGTTTTATATACGCATTTGGAAATAACAAATAATCATAAGTTACTATATTAATAGCACAGAATTCCACTATAATTTATCAGGCTAAGTAACTAAACTGTATTTGGGTCTAAAAAAAATGTACGATATTCCGAGTTCTGTTATCTTCTACCATGAAAAGGAAGGCTTTTCTCGTGTAAACACTTCACACAGACTGAGAAAACCATGTGGGCGACATTCTGAGCTTTTGATTGGTTATACAGATGTCAGAGAGCGAGGTAGGTGTATGTAAATAAGAATTCCCCAAAATGTAAAAGGTAGGTGGGGCCACCTTGGTTGATTCACTAAATATTTCAGAAAATAGAAAAGATAGGAGGGTTTTATTTTATATTCTAGCTGGTAATTTGAGATTTTAAAGAAACTATAGACTTGTATTTGGATATCACAAACATCTAATATGAACCAAAGCTGCATGTGACATACAAAAATTGATATTTGGGAATTATGTTTTAATATTTACTGTTAAATTAACTAATATATAATACCAAACTCACCGACATAGATTCATACAATAGTGGTTCAATAAAATTTTGAATACAAGTCTACAAACTTGATGACACGCCCTTTGACCCCTGACCACAGAGTTAACAAGAAGCAGCTTTAATGAAAGTTTTGCCAAAAAAAGAAAAACAAATTAATTGGGTGCTGATGAATTCATATACAGAAGTTAATTGTGATAAAGTTATGATCTAGTAATGATTATGACATGAAGTTTAGTCTCCTACCTCCTGAGGGAGAGAGGCAAGGACTGCTAGCTTCACTTTGTGGGTTAGGGCTCATAGACCCATTATGAACAGGTGAACAGTGACTTGTCTCCGATTCATGTCCATCTGTTCCTTCTATGTCTTGAGGTAACGTCTCACACATAGCCTGGCGAAGCCAACGCTAAAGATAAAACTCCAAGGACTTACACAAGAAACACACATAATTGTTTTAGGCTACACTTAAGACTGATAATTTATCATTTTCTATTCTTACGTGATAAAACTTTTTTTCTTAAACTAACTGAAGGAAATTATTAAAATTTTCTTAAACATCCTTAAACAAGTTAGTACATTTTTATTAATATAAACAATGAATCAAATTTAAAGCCTCATGCTCACCTTCTTAGCTGAACCAATGCTTGATATCTGCTTGCTGCTAACTCCCGAATTGCTGTTTCGACGAAGATGGGCAGCTAAAATTCCGGAGCCGCTCGTAGCATCCTTGGTGCAACTTACATAACAGGTAGGACTGGCTGTGGACAGATCCCAGGATAACTCTGTATGGATAGTTAGTGGACACGACACGGGGACCGATGCTTCAGCTTTCTCCTGTATCCACTCATTCATCAAGAACTGTCAACACATAATAACAGAAACTGCTACAACTTGAATATAAAGACGTTCTAAACATTGTATTTTATAAAAGTTTCCACCACTGTTTTAACCTGCTAGGTTGAAAAGTGTAACTAACTCTTTAACTATAACGGAATCAACTTCTTTTCATAACCAGAAACATTACTTTCCGTAAAAAAAAAGACTTTAAATTGTATGTTGACTTGATGCAAGTAATATTTTATTGTGGATTTCTACAGGTACGATTTGTTTTACTGCTATCATTTCCCAAACCTTTCAGACATACAATTCAAAAAAATGATGTGATTCTTAAACTACAATCGGTATTTATTTTCAATAAAAGTGTTGAACATACCACACACAGTTTCAACTATTAATGTTTTGAGCTTTATAAGCCACCATTCCTGAAAAGAAGTAATGTCAAACTGACACCATAATAGTTAAAATAACCATTATTAGAGGCACTTGTTTTACAATGTTAAGAGACTTGCCCGTTTTGACTTTGGTAGAACAAATCCCTCTCTTCTACCATCAGGAGAGATTAAGGTTCCACAAGGATGTGTAACTGCAGCGTTTGGAAAGTGGTCCATTGGTGCACATGATCCCTCATCTGGAGAAAGGATCTCGGATCCTCCACTGCTTGTGCGAATTCTCCTCCTTGTTGCCGATCCGGAAGAACGGCGTTTTTTCCTACATAATGGATATACACTGTATACAATATATCAGCATAATTATCAAGATTCTGTTTTTGTTAAAATAGTAAAGGGGGAAAAAAAACTAACTGATGTAATAATATATTGGTTATATTTCATCTCAACACTTTTTACTAAAAGGATCTATTGAACCTGTTTTAGTACACACTGACTAAAGTCAACAGATCTTAGGAAAACAAAGAATGTTGACTTTAGTCAGTGTGTACTAAAATCCTACGTTTAACCTTTGTTCTATTGGGTTTTAGGAAAACAGAACAATGAACAAAGGTTAAACGAAGGGTTTTAGTACACACTGACTAAAGTCAACAGATCTTAGGAAAACAGAACAAAGGTTAAACGAAGGATTTTAGTACACACTGACTAAAGTCAACAGGTTTTAGGAAAATGAAGCAGTGAACAAAGGTTAAACAAAGGATTTTAGTACACACTGACTAAAGTCAACAGATCTTAGGAAAACAGAACAAAGGTTAAATGAAGGATTTTAGTACAGACTGACTAAAGTCAACAGATCTTAGGAAAACAGAACAAAGGTTAAACGAAGGATTTTAGTACAGACTGACTAAAATCAACAGGTTTTAGGAAAACGAAGCAGTGAACAAAGGTTGTAAGTTTATCTGACATAGACAAAACTTTACCCTCTCTTGTAAGGTGGTGCATGTTGAATAGGGGGGCTGTAATACACGGGCTTTACTTCTTCATTGTCTAGCCCGTCTCCATTAAACTGGTCCCTTTTTACATCATACTTATTTTCACAGACTGGAGTACTTTCTTCCTCTTCACCATTCAAGTGATGCTTGGTTTTATCTTCATCGTGAACTGTTTGTTGCTTATGTGGCTTCTGTAGAGAAATTTTCTCCCGAGCCTGCTGTTTTTTCTTCTGAGATTTCTCCATTCTCTCAAAAGCACGCATGATAGCATCAAGTTTACGTTCCTCTCGAGTCTGTAAAATAAGTAAAATTATTTCAGTCTGACACCGTAAAATATCTAGTTACGTTACTTATTTAAAAAAAAAAAAAAAGTTTTTTAGATAGTATCTTTGTGAAATGTTCCAACAGAAATGAACGTACAATCTTTTATATTTTATCAGCAATTTAGGGTCTGATGTATAAATTCTAAAATCATTATATCATACCTGGAAAACAAATTCAACAGTAAATCCTCTTGCGTGAAAATCTTTACTCGGTATAAACACTTAAATTACTTCTTAGCATGGAAAAACAAAAATTATAAAATCACCGAGGGCATACCAACACGTTTTACAAACTTATACAAAAATAACGTTTCTAATAATTAGTACAGAAACTATCCTTTTCAAGGCAGAGAATGATGTTAAATAAACACAAAAAATACCATTTTTTTTCTGCTCTCCACACACTGATCTGTAGGATCCACGTGGTCCTGTTTGACTTCTCCAGTTTCATCTTTCACTAAGGAGACCTCTGTTAGTGTATTTTCATCCTGATAATAAAACACGCAATTAAAACATACTTAACTCTCTCTCTCTTGCTTGATCAAATCGGCCAAATTCATGACCCCAAATTGACCTTTATAGTTTCCATACTAGTACTTCTAATGTTTTGTGTATCTTCACAAAATTTCACAAGCATTCAGTAATCATTATGTCTTTTGTAGACAAAAAAATCAGAGTTTTTAATGAAGTATTTCTACTAAATATTTCTACATGAATATATGGTGTTAAAGCATTAACTGCTCTGAGTGCAGCGGTTTTCATGTTAAGGTTAAAAATACGTTCTTTCATCTGAAAATTGTTAAATTTCATTTGCTTAACCTCTAAAACCTCCTAAAGAAATTCCACTCATTTTTTCCCCCCCGTAAAACTTTATATTATTTCTGTTATTTTCTCTACCCTAACTCTATACGAGGTTGGTCATAACTACAAATAGAATTATTCTATATCTCTACTAACCTAATCTGCAGGGGCATCCTTTACTGCACGTCACGAGGTTTTTAGTGAATTACATTTAAAAACTGTTTATGTTATACCAATTAGTATAGCTTAAAATCTTAGCTAATAATCCATATTTTAGTAGTATATATAAGTTTCAAGTTTTTAATTTTATAAGGCAATATTTAAAAAAAAAACTGACTTTCCCATAGTGTGAGAAAGGTGACATATTATCTGTAGGTATTCCATCTCCTCTATGTTATCCACCACCCCTCCAATACCTATGAAATTGAACTTAATTTCTCACTATAAAATCGTCATTGCTCTGACAAACCATAATTATTATAGCCTTCAATTTGGTTTGGTTACAGAGCTATTAAATAAAAAATAAGACACCTCCTGCCACACCCATTTATCACATCCTCTCTTTCAGGATTTGTTAATAGTTTTCTCTATGTTTCATTCTATATTATCTATAACCAGTAGAAAGCCAATTTGACAAGATGAATTATTCTTCTCTATTCTGTTATTACAATACAATCTGTGATATTTCACTGTATGCTCTTTATGGCTAAACTCACAATCATGCACTATTGGTCTCACTGTATCTCAAACTAAATTTTCAATGCATATTTGTACCCCAACAGAAAGAAGTCTAGAACATTCTAAACACTACTAGATACTATGATGCAATAATACTCAATTAAAACAACGAGAAAAACTCGAAAGGTCTTAGTAACATAACACAATAATATAACAATAACTAATTCATAACTATCGAACAATACAAAATATGATTTGTAAGCTGTTATGTAAACAAACTTGCGATAAACTATCACAGCTAAAAAATAACTAAATTTAACACTCTAAATCATAACATTTGCATTAAATTGAAACATTTGTGTATATCTAATAATTAGGCTATCTGCTGTGTGCACCACAAGGAATCAAACACTGGATATTAACTATGCAAATCCCTAAACTTATCACTGTCTCACCAGCAGACATGAAAGCGTTCTTTTCATTGTTCAGTAGGTTTATTTATTCAAAACTTTGAATCTTAAAATAACGTTACGCTTTGGAATATATTTAAAAAATATTTTTTTCAATTTTAAGTGAAATTGAACTTCTCAAAAGATGATTAACTGCACACTTAAACACGGCTGAAGAAAGAGTAACTGATGTACAGTCAAAGACTGGTTATTACGTGGAATGTTCACAAAACAATACAGAAAGAACTACAAACCTGAGGTAAAGAAATTGCTGCACAATTTTTTAAGGGAGTTCCTTTGTGGGTCAAACTTACTGATGTATCTAACACAGCATCTTTGGATTGACTCTGGTTCTCAATGTAAACACTGTTCTTCCTTGTTTTCCGTTTTGGAGTATTATCTAACGAAGAGCTATGAGAACAGTTAAAAAAAAAACTGATCAAATTAATAGCTCTGTAGTAGATTCCAAGTCTCTGTTAAAAACAGCTAATAGATATTTTTATACTTGTACAATATTAAACAAACAGAGAAAGAATGAGACAATTTTATTACGAACATTGACCAAACTGATCCATGTTTGTTCAAATTTTCATCAACATAGAAGCAATAATTCTTTGCATAAAAGTTCAAAAGGAGCTAAAAACAATACGCATCTCCAGTTATCCAAGTTCTAAAGTATATTCACATCTTATCGATAGTTTCTTAAAGGAATAACATAAGCAAGACAGTTATCCATTTCTTTTCTTAAGAGGGATAACAGTTTGTAACTGAAAGAATAAGACCTATACGGAACTTTAATAGCAGTAAAATAAAGATAAGATTTAAAACTTTGGGAGCAATTTTTACCAAACTATAACCTGACACATACAAGACCCGAATTAACACACTTGCTCCATAGCAAGGGTATCCTTTTCTGAGCATTTCACATGGTTTCAGTGAGTTACATTCAAAATTTAATTAAAGTACTTTATTATCATGGTATACAAATAAACATGGCACCAAAATGTAGCTAAAACTCCAAATTTTAATATAAGTTTTAAGTTCTTAATTTTATAAGGCAATATTGAAAAAAATACAACCACCTCAATTTCCCCTAGTAGCAGAATTGTGACATTTGCTCTCTAGATATTACCTGTTCTTTAATTTATTTACCATCCCTCCAAGAAGTACGAATTCTAACTTAAATTACTCATTATACAACATTACAATTTTTGTAGCCTTCAAGTGTTCACATGCCACTAGCCTTGATACTCCCATTTATTTTGCATTCTAACATGAAAATGATTATGCAGCAACCCTCCACCAATAGGAGTACAACACAACCCCTATCATAAGTAGTGCCCTCTCTAATATTGCAGCTGTTAACCACTTCGCGATGGGTCAGATCACACTAAACCACACCGGAAGAGGGGAGGATGGGTGGGAAATGTGAGGGGAGGTAAGTATCTATCAGATTTAACTTCCGATATAATATCTTTCTTCAGCTCACAAAAAACTAGAATCCCACACTGAACTGGTGGAGGGCTGGTGAGAAGATGAGGAAAACCATAGGGTTAATTAAAATTAACACAAACATGGAAGACCGCTCCACTTCTGAGCCAGGTATACTCTTCACCCATTAGTAATATATTGGCAAAGAGGGCAGAAACACTGATGGACCCAAAGTAAAGCAAAGTTTGTAAACCAAAAAGTGGCAGATAAAGGCACCCTAGAGCCCACAACAGAGGAAACTGAAAAGTCCCATTCAAAAACCTAAGGCAAAATGGATGGTAAGTGAGAAAACGTAGGATGGGAAGGACTATAACCCCTTAGGACAGATTAAAAATGGCACGTGTACCATGTACATAGATAAGCCATCACGGAGGGAGAATGAACAGGATGGAAAATGAAGGAAGCCACGAACGAAAATTTGGCAATTCAGGCGAGGGACCAGACAAAGACAGAGTGTAGATACCAATGGATGATGCATGCTAGATTATGGCTGATGGAGGATAAAGGAATAGAAAGGGAGGCAATATCAAAAACCAGTGCAGCAATGGAAATCACAGGTGAGCCAGCCGATACATAACCAGCAGCAGAACATTACGTGGAGTGGTCTAAAGTATGAAAAAAAAACGTGGGATGATATGCATATAGGTACCGACTGACAGCATTGACTCCTCCCAGCCAGAGGATAGGGAACAGGAGACTACAAAATCGGGGAAGTGGTGTATTGAAGAAAAA
>NW_013673601.1:22760-27808 GCF_000517525.1 Limulus polyphemus
GTACCGACTGACAGCATTGACTCCTCCCACCAGAGGATAGGGAACAGGAGACTCAAAATCGGGGAAGTGGTGTATTGAGAAAAATGGCAAAAAAGTCCAAATCTGGGACACCCCACAGAGCACACAAAACCTGAAAAATGGGTAGATCCAAAGACTTAGCTGCAGGGAGAATACTGTTCGGATGGGATAACCAATCTGTGTCCAGATTCAGGGCACCCGGATTATGACATGCCACCAAAGTGTTGGGAATGGGCCCAACATAGAAGATACAATTCGAGGAAACCTTGCCCAGTTATGTACGAGACTACAATAGAAACGTTGAAGTGAACCATCATCAACCGGTCCTTAGGAGCCTGTAGGAAGTGAAGGAAAGCACTATGAACAGTAAGAACTTCCAAGATTGATATGGAGAGAGGACTTGGAAAGACACCATTGTCCTGAAACCTCCTAGGTGTTGGAAAACACCTCCCAATCAGAAAATGAAGCATCCATAAAGGGTGACATTCTGGATGAGGAGAAGGAAGAGGAACACCCAGGGTAATATTGTTCCGATCCAACCAGTCGAATTTGGTCTGTAAGGGAGGGAGAAGGATTCTGAACAAGGCTCCATTGGTCTATCAAAACCCACTGACGAGGATGAATGAGGGCACAACCAAGAGGAATGAGTGCTTTGAGATAAACCCATGTCCCCAAAAGAGAGAGAACCTCTTGCACAGTAGGAGGAGAGGATGAAATGCTGCATATGAAATATTCCATAGCTCACAACTGAAGTGGAGAAGGTAGGGCCAGATGGGGGAGGGAGTTGAAAAAACCCCTGAAATGAACCCAAAAATTGTGTAGGTGTGAGGAAGAATTGCTCCATTTTGATAAACCAACCCATCATGACAGTGTCCGGCAGAAAAAACTGAGGATGTAGGACTGAGAAGTTTTGTGAGGCAAGAAGCAGCCATACATCCATAGAACAATGGAAAATAAGGCCCTTGCAATGAATCAGGCAGGCAAAAAATGGGAACCCATGGAGGAGGGAAGGAAATGGGATTGTGAGACAATGGGCGAAAAAAAGTAGAGGACCAGACTTACTGAAAGGACTTCCAAACGTAGGCAAATTGAAGGAGTCTCTCCCCCCACCAGCCCTGACCTAAGAAGGGTGTTCAGAGTAAGACATAAAAGGAAATCAAATTATTGGGGTCTGATCCCCACTAAGGGAGAAGTAATACCTGTGCTGTGATGCCAAATAAGGGAAGTTGAAACTAGGATAATCGAAAGAACAATTGTCCACTGTACATGGGGGTTAAGGCATACTGACCCCCATATGCAAGTACTTCACCAAAATGACTCGCATGAACCCCAATATCCAGGGAAGGATGGAAACACTAAAATAATGACCCAAAGGCTAGTCCCCGAGAAGAGCAGGGGTGGAACATAGGAAACTGGAGATAAGGACGGAACATAACATACCTGACTAATCAAATCCACCAAAGAAATAAACCGACTTGACCCCTGCTCTGAGAACACAATATTGCTTATGTATCCTACAGTGTTTACAATGAGAATTCCTCAGAGTAATAAGATTGCACTTTGAATCTGTGAAAACGTTTATTACAGATTACGATTCGGAGTAGATCCAATACACATCACAAGTGTTTGAATATTGGTCATCCTCCTGGGAGGTTTGGAATTTAACAGTATACCATACAGGCATACCAAGATAAATGCCTGCTTTATCGAGTGCCTGTATAGAAAATGAGACTAAAGACACTGCTCTTAATGGTGCGGTGCCTATTAATCAAGGATTAACTGTACTTATAACTTTAACAAAATCTTAAAAGGTTTTATGAGGAATACTCAGAGTCACCATATATTTTTTGCATATACGTCCTTCCCCAGACAAAGTGATACAAAATGTATCAGCCTGTGATGAAAGGGTTAACTTAAACTAACTTAGTTGCCTATATATATATATTGCCCGACTGAGGCCTAGAACTTTCTACAAACTATAAGATGTTATGATGTAATAATACTCACTTAAAGCAGTGAGGAAAAATTCATATAGTTCGAGTAATCAGACGTTAATTCACATCAATTGAACTACGCAACCAATGATTCGTAAACAGTTATGTAAACAAACTTGCCACAAGTATCGCTTGTAACAATACTAAATTTAACACATGCACTTTATAGCTACCGTATTTTTCGGAATATAAGACGCGCCCTTATTTTGAAGACAAAGTTTTGGGGAAAAAAAAAAAGAAGTTGCAGTCGCATTTGAAAGATTTTTTATTGAACAAAAATTTAATTTGATACTTTAAAAATTAGTATATATATTGTTCTAAACACAAAAGAGCTCAAAACATCAAAATAAGAAAATACTGTAATATAAAAAAAAAGGTTTACTGTTATTTAGTTTGGTTCAAAACCTACAAAATCTTCATTGCTTTCACTGTAATTTATTTTTTTATTATTTAGGGAGCATTATAAATAGTTATGTTTTTAAAAGAAAAAAAACTACTATTGTTATAATTGAAACAAACTTAGCACGCATATTTAAATATATTTACACATGGCTTGTGTATATCGTATATATATATACACATATATATTATTCATACCTTTGATGTATAGGACGCAAGCAGATTTTGACATCAAATTTTGGGGTAAAAAAGGGCGTCTTATACACCGAAAAATACGGTATCTACATCATAACTCTCATATTAAATTTAATTGAAACAGTTGTGTATGTCTAGCACTGTGTATGAACGTGATCAGTCGTCACTATGTAGTAAATTCGCCAGCTACTGCGTCCAGGAAACATGTCAGTTTCACTCCGGCATGCACACCGTCCTCCACAAGTGGAAGAGAAAGCTCACTGGTACGTGTGCACGGAATGTGAAGTGCCACTGTGTGTTGGCGAATGTTTTAGGGATTATCATACTCTAACAATAAATAATGAAAACATTGCAAACTGAAGTAATGAAGGTGTAAATAGTGTATAATCAACTGTAAATTGCATATGAAAAATGTAAATTTGTAAGTAAAACTTATTCTCTCTATGTTTACGCTTTTTAGGGCAGTGTTTGCATGGACATAAATGCTCAAAAAAGTGCAAAAAACTAAAGTATAGTATTCCACTGTAACCTAGAACATCATAAAAGTGTAAACAAGCAATATGTAATTTCCATGCTCCAAGCACGCAAGACATAGTTCTGGACACTAAGGGGCCAGGCTGTGGAAATGACTTTAGGAGCATGCAAGCATGACCACAATGTGAGTAGCCCATTTATATTGTGTTTTTACATTTCTGTAAGGTACATTAAAAATATTTGATGAGCAGTTTAAAGGTTAAAAATATTTTTTCACAGTGTATTTAGAAATATAGGCATTTGTTATTAATGACAAAATTATGTTTTAGACTTGTTTTTTAACAAAAAGTTAATGTTTTAAACAGACTTCATGCCCATTTGTTCATGGGTCAACCGAGGAGGTTCGGCTTAGTGACACTTTTACTGCCAATAAATTATTACTTTCTCAGAATATATATATATATAGACTGAATTGTGGGTAGTAACATGACTGTACGATATTACTCTTTGAATACAGAACTAACTACAAACAGGTGAGACACCCGTATCATTTGTTGTAGGTGTCGATTTATTTTAGAAACTGTTATTTCTCACGTGGTACAGAATCGCTGTTCATATAGCTACATTTTGTTTTCAGGTGGTACTAGAGGAACAGAAAAATAGACATTTCTCATTCCTGGAGCATTCACTGTAAGGTAAAAATAGTTAAACTATGAAGATTTATATGGAGCGTCTCCGGATCCACCAGAAAACCTATAACTCTTACACGAGAAAGTTGGTATATTTAAATTGTTACTGAGGGAGATATTACTTTAACACATACCTGAAAGAATTCTATCATTATTCTAAAGTTTGGATTCAAAATATCCAGTATATGTTTATTGTTTATTTGTAATTAAGCACAAAGCTACACAATGGGCTATCTGTGCTCTGCCCACCACGGGTATCGAAACCCGGATTCTAGCGTTGTAAGTCCGCAGACATACCGCTGTGCTACTGGGGGGCTCCAGTATATGACTAACAATCAAAGGGTAGAATGCAAAGGTAGCTTTGGTTTTGGGAAATCTGACCACACATTAAAAACTGCTTCTGTAACATACCATTCTGTATTCTGCTTGTCTTTTGGAGAGACCAAAGAAGTGACAGCACAGTTCTGCTTGCCACATGGACAATCTACTGTTAAATTGCTGTGAAAAATTAAAAAAAATATTTAGTAATTAGTTTCTGATGTCCAATTTACAACAAATTATTATACTACGCTTCAGGACAAAACACGATGTAAAGAACATTGATGATCTCGGGCTGATGGTCTCACCATAGCTTTTAATTTTTCGTCTTTGTTTAAATTCTGACCCTAACAGACAGGTTTCAACACCTACACCACCACATATATATATATCTACAGTAAAGTAATCCAAAAAATAATAAACTCATATGTTTAGATCATTTTTTGTAACCAATGTATTTTTATTACTGTCATAATCAACTTATTTCAAGTAACAAAACCTATACAATCATCAAGGGAAATCTGTAGTCTTGAATTATAATAATTGGCTGGTTACATTAATCCTTTGGCCCCTGGTACTCTTTTTAAATTCCTGTGTTACATTCAAAATTTAATTACTATCAATATATGTCAATGATATTAATATTATAATGTATGTTGTAATTACTTTGGTTCAAAGGAAACCTTTCAAAAAATATTTAAACTGCAGTTTTTGTGTTTTGTGATACATGAACTATGAAAAACTTCAACTTTAGCATTGGTTCACTCTTAACCATGTAAACTGGTAATGTACATGAGTATGTAGATGCTAAGTACATGTTGGTTCAACTTCAGCAATGGTTCACTCTTAACCACGTAAACTGGCAATGTACATGAGTGGTTAACAGTGAACCAATGCTAAAGTTGAACCATATGTACTTAGCATCTACATACGTAAACTGGCAATGTACACGAGTATGGAC
>NW_013673601.1:28641-35145 GCF_000517525.1 Limulus polyphemus
TATGTAGATGCTAAGTACATATGGTTCAACTTTAGCATTGGTTCACTCTTAACCACGTAAACTGGCAATGTACACGAGTAGGTAGATGCTAAGTACATGTTGGTTCAAGACTAGCATTGGTTCACTCTTAACCACGTAAACTGGCAATGTACATGAGTATGTAGATGTTAAGTACATGTTGGTTCAACTTTAGCATTGGTTCACTGTTAACCACGTAAACTGGTAATGTACACAAGTATGTAGATGCTAAGTACATATGGTTGAACTTTAGCATTGGTTCACTCTTAACCACGTAAACTGGCAATGTACACGAGTATGTAGATGCTAAGTACATGTTGGTTCAACTTTAGCATTGGTTCACTCTTAACCATGTAAACTGGCAATGTACACGAGTATGTAGATGCTAAGTACATGTTGGTTCAACTTTAGCATTGGTTCACTCTTAACCACGTAAACTGGCAATGTACACGAGTATGTAGATGCTAAGTACATGTGGTTGACACGTGATATCTGAAGTCTGAAAAACAGCTATAAATTTTCCAATACTTGACAGGTGCCTTGAGATCTATAATGTACATGTAGTTAGTTGATATAAGTGTATATAGTCATTAGAAAGAGCTCAGTTTACACTATACTCCACCAATGATTAATTTGAATTGGTGTACAATTTTCATATTGAAGTAGATGTAACTACCGTTAGTATTGTTGTCTGCTTGATTAACTATAGCACTTACAGTGGTTTGTTACCTAAATATGCTACAGTTAGAGAGACAATTAAATTGTACTTAGGTCTTTTATATTTTAGCTAATTATATATTAAGTGTGTTTTATAAAACATATCTGAAAGGTTTAATGATTTCTATAAGTTTATCTTGTTGCCTGGATTATGAAAAGTTATAAACAAGATGGCGTGTATAAGCACAATCTTGTCTTGGCAGAACATCTCATGGGGGAGAGTGACAAAATAACTTCATAAAGCCTCATCGATAAAATTGGCGTAAATGATAATATACAAAGAATTTGAAAGGAAAATTAAAAATGAACTATAAGTGAAAAGATAAAGACGTGAAATTACGCACATAAGAAAAATGCGAATATTCTAGTGGATTTCTATGAAGAGTTGAAAGGTATGTATGTATTTCCGTTTGTTAATATTACACATTTCATTGCATGTTAAAGATAATAGATAGTTAGTCATACAGTAGAGAAAATGGAAAAAATATAAACATTTAACTTAATTGAAAAAACTTTTCATATTCATTTATTAGGTTCTAGAGATTATGCAAATGAAATGTGAAAACTGTAAGATTAGAAATAATACTTCATATAAAAATCACCTTGCAAGAGAACTATACAGAGTCAGAGTGCAAAAAACTAAATACTTTTAGGAACAATTTCACAGAAACCGCTTGCTTTTCCATATTATATACAATACTCACTTCTCTTGATAATCAAAATCAAATGGAATGGTGATTTCTTGATCCTTTTTGATGTCTTTAGACGAAAAGATATATAAATGTAAAAGCCCATTCTGGATGACATGTCGTACCTGGAAACCACAAAAATAACTTATAATTACACTGTAATATAAAAAAGTATATTAAACACAAATAAATTATCCACTCATCAGATAATCTACTTCTGTATAATTAACAGAAATGTCCTGAAACAACTTTATACAATTTGTTTTTTTAAATGGTTATAAAAATTTTCTACAGACTTATTAAATAAAACTAATCTTCATTCCAACATTACATCCATGAGACTCAGGTGTGGCAATATGATGCATATATATTGTATGTTTGGTGTTATTGCATTGTAAGAAAAACCAAAAACTACTGGATGGAATAGTTGGAAATTTCAAATTTATGTATGACAGATTACACAGCTTCTACAAATAAAATATTTTACTTGTATGAATTTGCAGCTTTAAAATTTCAAAAGTGTAATATGTTCACTTCCTAAACAATTAAAAATACTTGCCTTTAGTGTAGATCTTAATTAATAATTTTTAACTTACCTACCTTCTTTTAAAACATCCCTATAAAGTTACTATTTATTCTATAAAACTGTAAATTTAATTTTTGATTTAAAAACAATGTACACAGTTTCACTATGTTTACTATCACTGGCTAACAACAAAAATAATTTTTTAACACACTAAACTTATAAACACTTTTTTTATTAACCTTTGTTGACTCTCATCACTATGGTCTCAGTTGATACAACCGAGTTTGTGACTCCAAAGTAACCACCAGTTTCCATACTATAACATTTCATACATTTTGTGTATCTTCACACAAAATATAGCAAGCTTTCAGCAAGCATTTACAAGTCCTTTGTACACAAAAAAATCATATTTTTTTAACTTAGTATTTTTGCTAAAAATGTATCTGTGAAATCAAGGTGTTGAGAGTGTTGACTGTTTTAAGTGTAAAGTGATTTTCACGTTAAGATTTAAAATATCTAAAAATTGTGAAGTTCCATTTGCATAAACTCTAAAACCTTATAAATCGTTATCAAACTTTTTCAGTAAAACTTTATAAGTTTTCTGTTATTTTCTCTACCCTAATTCGGTCAATTTGACCAACTTCGTAACCACTGTAAAAAAATATCACATAAATGTAAATTACATATTCTTCCTAGAAGGATTACAAATTATAATATTAAACTAAAATTGTTTATCCTAAATAGCTTAAAGCTTATAACAGATCACATCTGTTTATACTTAATTTTATTGTTTTATTTCCCTGTGAACTGTGTCTAATTAATAATCCCACCACACAAGTATCAGATTACATAACCCAGAATAATAATACGAACAAAGCAAACAGTCTTATAGCTATCATAATTTACCTGGCTTTCTAACTATCTAACTAAGCTTATCGAAGTAAATACCACCAAAAAAGTTTCAAACTGAAGGCAATATAAACAATGCACAGTACAGAAAACTTTAGCTTTCTATTGGTTATAAATAATACCAAATAAAACATCAGAGAACTATTGGCAACTTGTGAAAGACAGGATGTGACAGGCGGGCATGGCAAACGAGTCTGATTTTCTAGTTTGTGGCTCCATAAACAAATAAGATTGAAGGCTATAAAAAATATGCTTTGCCTGAGTAATCTATATATATAAAAGAGGAAGTTTGTTTATTTTGTTTGCTATAGGAAACCGAATGGTTGAACTTACAAATTTTAAAATAACTTCATAATAACCAGTATTTTTACAAGAAATTTAATGGTGCTATTTATTTTGTAATAAACATACAACAATATACGCACAACAGAAATTAAATGAGGAGATGAAAATGTGTTATAACGGCACGCAGAAAGAACAACACTAAAAATGGACCTACAATATTATTGACTATTTGCAAATAGTAACTATGGAGATGATGTAATAAACTAAAATCAAGTGAAGAACATGAAAACCCCAAAAATTATGCTTTTTGTGGCATCTTGACCCCCTACAATTAATAAAAATTGGCAAGTCTACCATTTTTGTTTGTCGATATGTGGGATTTCTAGAAAAGTATCTTTGTACTAAATGCCATGTAAGTTGGTTAAGATATGGCTGAATATTTGACCCCAAAATTATGCTTTTTTGTGAGTTCTGACATCGCCACTCCCCCCCCCCCAAAAAGACTGAAAATGGGCAAATCTAACGGCATGAATATAAATATTTGTGCCAACTTTCATCTTGACTGCTGTAAATATGACCATACAGAAGCCCAAAATTTTGATCTTGACTGCTGTAAATATGACCATACAGAAGCCCAAAATTTTGATCTTGACTGCTGTAAATATGACCATACAGAAGCCCAAAATTTTCATCTTGACTGCTGTAAATATGACCATACAGAAGCCCATTTTTGGGTTGTTTAACCTATTACCCCATAAAATACTTAAAGTAACCTACATAAAAAAAAAATGAAATACATATCTAAGTGTATTGGACCAAGGTATAACCCTACCAAATTTAAAGTCTATCCGTCAAGAAATGAAGGAATGGTGATTGATCGAAAAGTGTTCGGAAGATGAAAGAAACAATAGTAAAACTACACAAATAGAATAAAATTACCAGAATTATATAAATCTACAACCACATCTTGTACTTCAAACTCTTTAGTGTTTTTGGTCTTCATACGTAAATAATTTATATCAAACTTACCAATATTATGAAAAAAGCAAACTATCTAAGCAATGAATTATTTAAAAACACTCACTTTGGCATTAGGTGTACAAGACCTACGTATGAACCTTGCAGCATTTCCATATTCTCTTGCATCAACACAAATCTCCTCTTCATCTGCTTGAGGTTTGTGAAATAACACGAAAGGAAAATATCTAGCAAAAAGAAAACTTCGATAACTAAGCTTTATTCACTGCTTCAAACGTAACTGTGTAATAAAACAGGTTTGTGAAAAATGACAAACAGGAAGTCCTCCGAAAACTGAAAAAAATTAGCTGAATCACAGTATATAATTAAATCGGAATTATTACTTTTTATTATTAATGGATGATGATTCTTTGTAAAGTATAAAAAATAAATTACTTTATTATTAGTAATTAATGAAAGCTACGGGTGTGTTAGTCCTACTGAAGAACACAAGCTACTGGTAAACTTTAGGTGATTGTAAGATCTGGGTGTATTAAGACCAACTAAACAACACAAGCTACAGGTAAACTTTAGGTGATTGTAAGATCTGGGTGTATTAGTCCTACTGAACAACACAAGCTACAGGTAAACTTTACATATTATACAGACCATCATCACTGGTTTTAATTATGACATCAACACTAATAGTTCCACTTCTCTTGTAACAGCACTGATAAATGCACTCACCTAATTCGGAAGAAAGGATATTGTTCTTTAAATTGCGACAGAGTCATAAATCGGCCTCTATACTCTATAATAGCTTGTTCTTTCTTAAGATTCTGGACAGCTACAAGACCCCTCTGACTTATGGAGAATTCAGCTATTTTACACATTTGAGCCCGCAGCTGGTCCGAAGCTTTCTTCACTACTTCGTTCTGGAAAAAAATAAGTTTATCAGAAATGCACTAAAGATAAGTTGAAGGTTATAATAAAAGTACAATACAAAATAAATTTCCACTTATTACCACACAGCTCTTTCCATATGGGGCAGGTTGACCGACTGACCTTGTAACCAAGTAACTCTTTCCATATGAAGCCGATTGACCGACCGACCTTGTAACCCAAATAGTAACGTGGATTTCTTAATTAAGTACTTTTACCAACGATTTGACCATGAATGTACGGAGCCAGTAAGTTGACTGCTATATGATTTACATGTTGGAATTAGAAATACTTTTCTTCCTCTACAAACTTTCAAATTTCTTTCACGCAACCTCTAAAACCTCCTAAATAAATATCAAATGTTTTGTACAGTAAAACTCTACATTCTACCTGTTATTTCCTTTACCTTAACTCTATATGGACTCAATCGACCTTGTAGCCTCATAAAACAAATACAAAATAAATTAAAATTACTCCTTTTTCTTTTGTTTCAAGAATAATGTAGATTCTAACAGAAAACCATAACTGTTTATCCAGGTGCAGTTTCTAAGCCTATTTCTAAGCAGTTTCTAACACCATCTTAAATACTTGACGGAGGATTGTGCTTCCTTGTTTCGATGGAAAACGTTGAAGGCTCACTTCGTAAAAATAGTGTGCTTAGGCTCTACATAGTCTAACAATCTTGTTAAGCCTATGAAGACAGTGCTGGTGTTTTACACCGAACCCCTTTAACTATAAAGCTCTACATTGTCTAACAATCTTCTTAAGCCTATGAAGAGTGCTGATGTTTTACACCGAACCCCTGTAACTATAAAGCTATACACAGAAATCCTTACTATAAGTACAAATTTTCTAAGTGTATTTAACAAGGTTTTAGTACACAAAAAATAATTTAAAAAAAAAGTATATTCATTAAAAATTCTTATAGGATTTTACGGGGTCAGCCTAACCTAGACTATAACTAGTCTTAACAATAGGTGATTTTCATCTCAAGGTTGTTATTTTTAATTCGCGTAACCTCTAGAACTTACTAAGTGAACATCAAAGGTTTTTTGTATGGTAAAAGTTGTACATTTTATCAATGTAACACTTAACTTTAATTGAGTCATTAATGTTAAAAAAAAATTGTAGGGAAATTTTTTAAAAGTATGGAGTAAAATTAATTTCCCTATTTTTCATAAATACATTTTCCCCAGAACTGTAAAAGTTATTAACAAGTTCAGTTGTTTACTTTTTATAGTACAGCATACAGTTCATTGATGAGTGAAACCAAAACATCACAATGGGAACAAAAATACCAGATTCCCCATACACTCATGTGTTGAACTCGTTAAGTTTCACACTAACTGCCAAAGTGTCTTTCCTGTTAAGATATAACTAGATTATATAACAGCTGTTAACCGTTAAGTATGAAACTTCCCTTACCATCAAGTTACACAATCAAGATGTCTTGTTGACTTA
>NW_013673602.1:0-3594 GCF_000517525.1 Limulus polyphemus
TATAACATATCGTCTAGTGTTCTTGTGAAGGGGAAAGAGGGGTCAATATTCTGTGTATTATAATATATCGTCCAGTGTTCTTGTGAAGGGGAAAGAAAAGAGGGGTCAATATTCTGTGTATTATAATATATCGTCCAGTGTTCTTGTGAAGGGGAAAGAAAAGAGGGGGTCAATATTCTGTGTATTATAATATATCGTCCAGTGTTCTTGTGAAGGGGAAGAAAAGAGGGGTCAATATTCTGTGTATTATAACATATCGTCTAGTGTGTTCTTGTGAAGGGGAATCAAAGAGGGGTCAATATTCTGTATATTATAATATATCATTCAGAGTGTTCTTATGAATGGGAAAGAAAAGAGTGGTCAAATTTGAATAGAAACATAACAAACTGAAGAAATTATAATATTGTTTAGTCTTTCAAATGTAAAACTAATTGTACGATTTTTTTCTCTTCCTTTTGAATTTATATTCTAAAATCACATTATTTTTAAGTCATATAACTTTGTGTTATTTGGTTAATCTTAGATATCATTATTATTTTTAATATACTATAAATAGACATTACACTTACTTTAAATGAAAATAAAATATCATTATGATGTTTTTAGCAGTAGTTTATTTAACTAATGTCTGAACTAGTCACTTATAATATTATAACTTGAGCAAACTTGGTCACAACTGAACCATGTGTATTCATCAAAACTTCTATGTATGTCTGGAAGTACCAGCAGAAACATAGGGAAAGAATATCTACAGAAGCAACTAGACATACTCCCTAGGCCTAAACAATAGCCTGTTGGTGTTGTCACTATCATCACCTCGAAAATATAAAAGTCAACTACCGTCTCTTGTCTCGTGATGATCTTGCATTTATTATAATGTTTTAGGCATTTTTAGACTACAGTACTATAGTAGCTGTCTAGCCTAGTTTAAAGCTGCCCTTACACTTGAGTTAATAGGCCCTGGAAAGAAGCCAACCCCTACTTTATTTAAGTTTTAACCAATCATGCCAAAAAGCTCCCTTTTTCCATTGAACTAATCCCACAAGTTTAACTGTCTAATCTACTTGTCCTTACATATTAACCTAAGCCTAGCATTCAGCCCTTGTTATCTATTTATCAGTTCATCCTCACAATTAAGTTTTAGCAATATCTTCTCTTCCTGAGACCACAGCACAAAGAAATAAGTTTGTTAAATAAGTTTCTTCATTAAGTTGTCCAGTTTCCAGAAAGGAAAATGTTTAAGGTTATGAATGCTTATATTACATTTACATCAACCAATAAACAAAGATGAACTTACTTCCTCGCTAGTTAGTCTGAATTACCTTGTATAACTTTAAAGAATTATTAACACCTTTGTAATTGAACTTTAACATAAAATCCAGGCAAATCATCCATAATCTACAACATTAATAAGCTACCATCATTAAACTAGAGCAGAAATCACACCTCTAGTGCTGCTTATATAATGCAAGGTTAAGTACCTCATATCTATATTGGTAACTGATGTGACTACATGTTCCTAGTGCAAGAGTATTAACATATAAAAATTAAATTAGTGAAATGTTGGAAGATTAGTCAACGGCACATCGACTTTGAAGAGGGAGACAGACATATAAATGCTAACCAGTTATTTCATTGGTTGGAAAATTGATAGTCTCTAGTTAAAAAATTGTACGAGAATTCGGAAAAGTTTAATATTTTCATAGATATTCATAATGAATTTATAAAAGGAAGATTATGTCTTACAAATTTGCATTCTTTCTTTCAAAATGTTGCATTCAATCTACATGTGCAGTGAATTTGGTATATGTGGACTTCCAGAAAGTTCTTGATGAAAGTATTCTTAAGAAGATTGTGTTTGTCACGATAGGAGATAAGCTAGTTATGCAGATTGACAGGCAGAAGGATATTATAACAAATAAGATAATAGTTGTCTTACAGCCCTGATAACTGAGTTGGAAGAGCACAAGTTCTGAAACACTATTGCAAACTGGAAGTCTTGGGTTCAAGCCTTGGTCAGAGCAACTATTATTTCTGAAACAATGAATCATTACAACAGGGGCTCAAGTATTGTATAGTATGTGTTGGTTGTTAATGAAACTTCATTTGCATTATTAAGGATTAAGATAGAAGTTGTCTGCTGGAACTCGTTATCCCAACAGCTCAGCTGGTAGAGCACTAGTGCATGCTAGAAGTCTTGGATTTAAGCTTTAGTTAGTGCAGGATATTATTTCTGCTAAAGTTAACTGTTACAATGTCATGAAGTTAAGAGTGGGCTAATGTGTTAGGTCCTTTGCCATTTTTCCATTTCATTAAAGATGTCAATAATGGAATAGCCAGTAATCTGGCAAGTTTGTGAATATTAATAACAGACTTAAAAAGATTTGGACTATTTGATAACTTCTAATCTCACTGAGAATAAGGTTAATCAGACTGGTTATCTACATCTTTATTACTTTCATAGATTTATAAGGAAAAAGATCCAAGCATAGTTACAATGTACCAAGGGCCAATTAGAAGAGGGAAGGGGCAGTTTTACAATGTACCTTAGGTAGCAGTAACAGAGTACAAAAATTTAGAATTGTGTACATAGAAATATTAAGTACAAGCCAAAAGATGTCATTGGTTTATAACCAGATGCTGGTTAGATCTTATTTGTATTTCTTTATTTAAGAAAGGAATCTTCAATTTTTGGAAAAAGTTCAGAGAGCACCAGGATGACTCCAGAATTTTGAAGGGGGGGGGGGATCATATGGAGATTGAAAGAATGAACATTTTGGCAAAAGGGGGAGGGGTTTTGGTGTGACACACTTGAAGATTTTAAGAAATTTTGAGAAGTTTGGAACTTATAAATACAGTTGACATTTTCATAGCAAAGAAACTATGTAGACAGTATGACTAACAGATGAGACTTAGAGAAATGAGAAAACTCAGAATTAACTCCAGTTAAGGCACTGTTACTTCTTTTCTAATACTATAAATTATAATACAGATATACTCATTATATACTATACAAGTAGTAGTAAGTCAAAATCATGACTCATCTCTTAGGAGATGAAACTAGTCTAAGAAGAACCCACTGTAGTGTACAGTAAGAAATATATTATATGCATGATATATAGTATTCATACTCATAGCAATATCATTAATTTTTTGTAACCTTTTAACTTAAAAAGTTAAAATTAAATAAGATAAATACTGAAAGTAAAATCTCAAGAACAAACTGAAAACAACCGATTAGTAAGTCGCTTTTAAATTATTAAACCCGAACTTACATGGTAAAGGAAAGAAGTTTAAGAAATAAACGTTAACAATGAAATTATTAATCCCAAACAAACCAATAACAAGACAGTAACGTTATGTACTTATCCTATCATTTCACCTTTTCTTCTATCCGTTCCGTCCTTTTACTGTCCCCCTACTTGTTTTTCATATTGCACTCTATATGCTGCTTATATATATTATTTCTGCGTGTTTGTATTTATTCGGTGCTGCCCCATGAGCGAACATCATACATAATATTTCGTCTCCGTTTGTTAATTGATTTTCCGTAACTTCGTTCCGACGAAACTTAAGCGACACAAGCTCATTCTT
>NW_013673602.1:4536-5744 GCF_000517525.1 Limulus polyphemus
TGACGCAACAATGCGATGTGTAAAAATTTACTTTTCTTTTTCACCAGAGATCCGCTGTATAATATCGAATAATGAATTTGACGAAAGGTCATAACATTTTTTGTCATACTTAAATTAATCTAGGTTACTACACGGTGAGGTAAAACGGACTCAAAACCCCATAGAAATTTGAAACTATTGACTTCTATTTGCACTCTAGAGGTGCTTCTCATTGACCAAAGTATAAGCTCTCCTTCCACCATTTGTGGAGTCCTGTCGCATAAAGTTGTCAGTGCACAATCCACGTAATCTAAAGCAACCCTAAGTCCGAACAAACGCCACAGGGAGACAACCAGCCGGCAGCAAACACTTCTACATTTTATTTTATTATTATTACATCTTGTATATATTTACACACCCCCACACACACATGTGTGTGTATGTTTGTGTCTAACTTATTATATTTGTCATTAGACATAAGTATTATATTTTCAAAACTAAATTCTCTATTCAGTCCTTTAGGGGTTTTCAAGAACAGTGTATAATAACATTTCAATCACACTATGTTCACCATATCCATTGTCTAATACTTATGTATAATGACAAATATACAATTAATTACAATCATGCTTCATCAGCCTAGAAAAGGCGTGCATTAATGCTTGCTCCACTTTCACTTTCTTTCCTACATATGGATTCCATACTCCATTCTAGTGATTACTGCTGCTCTCATCAGATTGATGAGACTCTTTTGATGCACTTTGGCTGTAGCATACCTGACAATGGCAAGACTCTTCACTGACCTTTTTCAGGTCATCAGTAGTTGCAGACGTCGATTCTGCAGTCAATCATGATACTCAGAAATATATGATACTTATATGGAAATCTTCTATCTAGCATGAAGAGAGAAGTGGCTGTGTAAAATCTGGTAGTCAACATCCAGCGATCTTTATTTGATATGTTGGACATTTTATTATCTGTATTCAACTGGTATAGGTTTTTGTTTGCTTCTTGCAGACCTTCTCTGTTCCCATTGACTAGTGTCAGATGTTCGCAACAATTATATTGTTACAACAGCGAAAGTCACGCGACGCTGGGAGCATGCGCGCTGGAGTTTCTTGAAGGATCATGAAGTCCCGAGTGCATTCGAGTCGCCCTCTTTTTAATATATAAGCCTGGCGAGAAAAACCAGCGCGATCCGCAGATAGATTGAAGATATAGATAATTGA
>NW_013673602.1:6526-8003 GCF_000517525.1 Limulus polyphemus
AAGCACACTCCTCTACTATACAAGATGCAATTGCCAGAGCTTTTGAATTCGAACCCTATGTTAAGTCCAGTGCAGAGGTACCACGGTTGATACAGTCATCAGGATTCAAGGCCAGAAAGGGCAGCTTTCAGAGAAGTTTGAGGGACTTTGCTGGCACTGTAACAAACCTGGGGATAAGAGAGCTCAATGCCAGCAACTACACCACAGGGAAGATGCCACAGCAGGAAAGGCTGCTACCCAGAAAAGATGTTGGAACTGTGGAGAGTAAGGACATGTGAGAAGCCAGTGTAAGAAGAATACCACCAATAAGTCAGCCTCGGAGAGACCACTAGTGGTTGGTGTTGAGGGATGCCTATCAACCCCCATTGTGAAAGTCCCAACAGATAAATGTAAAATGGCAAGCACACATAGTGTCTACGTGACAGGAAAGCTGGATGGCCAAAAGTGCAACTTTGTCATAGATTCTGCATCTCAGCAAACCCTTGTGAGTATCAAGGTGCTGGATCATAAAGGAGTACCAGAAGCCATACAGAAGCTCTGTAGTGTGACAGGACATTATGCGAGGTTGTGACCAGTGTGGATAACTATTAAGCTCATGGATATAATAGACAGACACAAAGTACACTTGGCTGACATTGAAGACCAATGCATATTAGGGTTGGACTACTTACTACCGAGGAAGTGTGTAGTTAATTTTGATAAAATGACGTTTGGGAACAAAAAAGACCAAATTCCGGTAAGTGTTGCTGCATCTGTTGATATGCATTTCACAGCACTTAAGTCAACTACAATACCCCCTATGTCAGAGAAGATAATTTGGGGTAGAATAAAAGAACATCCCCAAGGAAGCCAAATGCTTGTGGAAGCAGTATAAGACACATCCAGGCCAATAGATGTGAAGATTGAAAGGTCATTTGTGGCAAGTCATCAAATAGTACCCATAACAGTGGCTAATTTCTCTAATTATGAGCAGACACTAAAGGAAGGGGCGATTTTGGGTGTGTGCCAGAATGTAGAGCTATTCAATGTTAAGGCAAGAAATACGACCATAAAGAAAGGACATCCTCTCCCAGAACATTTAACTGACCTCCATAAGAAGAGCATAGCTTACTTGTCATCATCACAGGCTCTTCAGGTTAGAGAACTCTTGGCGAGTTATGCAGATGTCTTTTCAAAAGGATATCATGACCATGGCTGCACAGACCTTGTGAAGTACAGAATAAACACAGGCGATCACCATCCAATAAAGATCCCTCCGAGGAGAATAGCTCCAGAAAAGCGACAAGAGATGTAGAAGTCCATGGATGGCCTAATTAAGGGAGGAATAGTCGCGAAATCGGATAGTCCCTGGTCAGCTCCCGTCGTGTTAGTCCAGAAGAAGGATGGGACACAACGTTGCTGTGTGGACTTCAGGACTCTTAACAGTATAACCGAAAAGGACTTATACCCACTGCCAAGAATTGATGATAATCTTGAT
>NW_013673602.1:8914-10354 GCF_000517525.1 Limulus polyphemus
ATAATCTTGATGCCCTAAGTGGAGCCAGGTGATTTTCAACTCTGGACTTAAAGTCAGGTTTCCATCAAATGAAAATGGCTGGAGCAGCTAAACCTAATACTGCATTTAGTTATGGCCAAGGTCTCTGGCAATACTGTTTGATGCCATTAGGACTTAGCAATGCTCCAGCAACATTTGAGAGGCTCATGGAAAGAGTACTGGAAGGCCTACAATGGAGGATAGCCCTAGTGTACCTGGATGATGTTATTGTGTTTGCAGCAACATTTGATGATGAAGTATCCCAGCTAGAAGAAGTATTCAAGTGTTTGAAAGTGGCAACCTCAAACTCCATCCCAAGAAATGCCACTTGTTCCAGAAAGAGGTGCTTTACTTGGGTCACACTGTAAGTTAGCATAGTGTGTGAACTGATCCTGACAAGGTGAAAGCAGTGCATGATTGGCCAACACTAGACAATGTGGGCGAGTTAAAAAGTTTCTTGGTACTCTGTACCTATTATCGGAAGTTTGTGAAGGACATTGCAACTATAGCTGCTCCACTACGTGATTTAAAAAAAAAGGCCAGAAGTTCGAATGGACATGCTTTCACGACATTGAAAGAAAAATTGGCCTCAGCTCCACTTTTAAAGCTTCCAAATCCCTCACTGCCATATATATACTGGATTGTGATGCTAGTAATTTCGGAATTAGAGGAGTGTTGTCTCATAAAGTGGGTGAAAACGAACATGTGGTGGCCTACTTCATTAGGGTCCTGAGTAGACCAGAGAGGAACTGCTGTGTAACACGAAGGGAACTCCTTGCTATAGTAAAGAGTCTGACATATTTTCATCCTTACCTCTATGGGGCTAGGTTTACCATCAAGACATACCATGCTGCATTACTCTGGTTAAGACCATTAAAGAACCCAGAGGGACAACTGGCACATTGGATTGGAAAGATAGAACTGTATAATTATGATATTGAATACATGGAAGGAAAATCTCATGGAAATGTCGACGGACTGAGCCGATAACCCTGCAAAAATGACTGCAGACATTGCTGCAAAAGAGAGCTTGAACTAACCAGGTGCCATCAAGCTGAAGTCAAAGTGACTGAAGGAGTTGATGATGGTGAAATGGAACCAGGTATAGATATTAAAGCAGAACAAGAGAAAGACCAAGATTTGAAACCAATAATTTATGTTCTACAAGCAAGTATTTTGCAGCCTGCTTGGGAGAAGGTGTCTAGCTTAAGCCCTGTGACAAAGAACTATTGGGCACAATGGAACCAGTTGAAGCTTGAAGATGGTATTCTTGCCTGCGGAGGGGAACTGCAGATGGGAAGTGACGAACTGGCAAACGATTATACCGAGAAAGTTACGGGAAGTTGTGTTGCGTCAATGTCATAATAGTTTAACAGGAGGACATCTCGGAGTTAAGAAGACATTGAGTCACGTACGACAGAG
>NW_013673602.1:10364-14508 GCF_000517525.1 Limulus polyphemus
CTAAAAAGGGACCCAAGCATAAGGGAAGTGCTCCAATGAAGTTATATCAAGTTGGTGCACCAATGGAAAGAGTAGCTGTTGATATTGTTGGTGTGTTGCCCCAAACTCGTGCTGGAAACAGATACATTTGTGTGGTGATGGATTATTTCACCAAGTGGCCTGAGGTATATGCAATACCAAATCAGGAAGCTACAACTGTACCTTCAGCTATTAGTGATTTCTTCTTCAGATTTGGTATGCCATAGGAACTGCATTCAGATCAGGTCTGTAACTTTGAATCAGCTGTGTTCCATGAATGCTATAAGTTGTTTGGCATACAAAAGATCAGGACAACGCCACTTCACCCACAGTCTGATGGCATGATAGAAAAGTACAATTGGACAGGAATTGGCAAAGTTTTGTAATAGCCGCCAAGATGACTGGGATATCTTACTCCCTCCACTGTTGATGGCCTATAGAACAGTAGAGCATGAAGCCACTGGATGCACTCCAACAAAGTTGATGTTTGGTCGCGAAATTCGGTTGCCAGTGGATCTGATAACAGGATGCCTACCTTACGAAGGGTTGCCTGGAAATGTGTCAGAGTTCGCGAAAGTGTTATCTGAAAGGATGGATGGTATTCACCATCAAGTGAATTCAAACTTGGAAACGTCTGCTGATTCCACGAAGTTATGTTATGATAAGAGATCTACTGAAGGCAGCTTTGTACCAGGAGACAAGGTGTGGTTGTATAATCCCAGGAAGACCAAAGGGAAGTCTCCTAAGTTGTCTTTTCCATGGGAAGGCCCATATGACATAGTGTATCGTTACTCAGACGTAACTTTCCGAATAAAATGTGGTCGACGAGGTAAGCCAAAGGTGGTGCATGCCAACAGGGTTTGGCGTTATCATGGTCCAGGTCATTTCAGTTGGCATGAAGTGAATAATGGAACAAATGACGCTGCTGAAGATGTGTCACCTGAAAAAGCCACTGTGGAAGAAGAAACTCTACCTGGTTTTGAGAAGGAAAATAGTGAAGCCATTAATGAAATTACTACCACTGATGTGAGTGCTACCAGTAATGGGACATATTTCCTGATGGAGCAGATGAACCCCACGTGAAGCAGAAGCCAATGAGACAGAGACCAGTACGGAAGAAGATACGTCCTGTAAGATTAAGAGACTTTGTATTTTAATTTTTGTTTGTAAATTCTGGACATTTAATTAAGTTATTGTTAATTATCTATTGGTTTAATGTAAGTGGCTATTGTTTGGGATGAATAATACTAAGGAAGGGGCAGTGTTAAGACAGTGGAAGTCACGCGACGCTGGGAGCATGCACGCTGGAGTTTCTTGAAGGTCCGAGTGCATTCGAGATGCCCTCTTTTTAATATATAAATCTGGCGAGAAAATCCAGCGCGATCGGCAGATAGATTGAGGGTATAGATAACTGAGTCAAGTGAACGGTAGGCACCGTAAGTAAAGTGTGTGAATCACTGTGATTTATAGCGTGTGTTATAAAAGTAGTTAAGTTTAACATACTGATTGGAAATTCTGTGTATTACAAAGTTGTATCAATGAAAAATAAACTGGTTTAATTAAGAAAGAACTTGTATCACGGAAAGAATTTATACCGGAAATTAACAAACAAGCAGATACGTAACAATATCATTAAGATATGTATATGGTGTCAATTGAGTCCTTCTGGTGCAATGACCAGATCCATGTATAAGATGAAAAGGACAAGACTCACCTCAGTTGTGGCAAGGCAGCATTGAAGAAGACTGGACTTAGCAGAGATCTTTGTGGGAAGCCAACATTGAAGAGAACAGGACACGGCAGAAATCCCTGTGGCAAGCCAACATTGAAGATAACAGGATTCGGCAGAGATCCCTGTGGCAAATCAGCATTGAAGATGACAGATTTCAGTAGGGATATTTGCGACAAGCAAGAACTGATATAAAAAACACTTGATTCCCCAAATTTCAACTGACAGCACCTGGTGTCCCGCACAGTCAGAATCCATCACGTGACAATTCCCAACATTTTCAAAACCTTTGGTTGCCAAAATGCTAATATCTACTCAACTTTAAGGATTTTCAAGGTATAATGGTCCAACAGAGCAGTGCTGTGATGTCTGCATGCACTGTGGAAAAATGAGTGTGACCACCTTGACGCTTGAGGTTGTGGAGATCTCTAGTTTTGCCTCCATTTTTTGCTATCTTTCTATAAACTTTACTCATATTTTCAATACTGGTAGAGCTTATGTTCATTCAGTGTTCGAATTTCTTTGAGAACTTTAGGCAACACTACCACTGAAGAATCTTTGAGGTTCTTCTGTTTTTCTCCCATCCTTCATTGACATTAATTATTTCAGCTAGTTGGGCTTTATCTTCTGTGTATAGATTTTGAAGTATTTCACATAGTTTGATCTCATGTAGAATACCTCTTTGTTGTTCATTTAATTATCTTTAATTCATCCAATGTCACTGGCAATGCCCATTTTACAGACGCGTGCCATTTTTCTTGTTGTCAGCTTATACATCTCTGCAAAAAGGCATTACTATTTGTTGTTCTAAGATATTAAATATTTGGCCATTTCATAACCTTTAGCTCTCCCACACATCCACTAGATACTTTTTAAATAATTTTTCCAGTTTTCAAATATGTTTTATTGTACTTCATGACATTGTTAGCATATATTGGCCCATACTGCTTATCCACTTTTCTTCCTTTTCGATGGAATTCTGGGAGAATTTTACAATGAATACTGCTTTTTCTAAGATTTGGTCTCACTTTTTCTTTATATTACATTTTGACTTCATTGTATGTATTAAGGTCCTCAATATTTTCTTTCTAGGATTACTCCACCTCTATTGTCTTCCAAGTGAATTTATTGTTACAACCAGTCCAGGTTTACTCCATTTCTGTTGTATTCCAATTTGGTTTATTGTTACCACCAGTCCAGATTTACTCCACTTGCATTTAATATTATCACCAGGCCAGATTTACTTCACTTCTGTTGTCTTCCACTTGGGTTTATTGTTACCACCCATCCAGGTTTACTCCACTTCTGTTGTCTTTCACATTGGCTTACTGTTACCATCAGACCAGGTTTACTCCACTTCTGTTGTCTTCCCCTTGGGTTTACTGTTACCACCGGTCCAGATTTAGTCCATTTCTCTTGTCTTCCATATGGGTTTATTGTTACCACTAGTCCAGGTTTACTCCACTTCAGTTGTCTTCCACCTGCATTTATTGAAATCACCATTAGAGTTTACTCCACTTTTGTTGTCTTCCACTTGGATTTATTGTGATCACCAGTCCAGGTTTACTCCACTTCTGTTGTATTCTGCTTGGGTTTATTGGTACCACCAGTCCATGTTTACTCCACTTCTGTTGTATTCTGCTTGGGTTTATTGTTACCACCATTCCAGGTTTACTACACTTCTGTTGTCTCCCACTTGGGTTTATTGTGATCACCAGTCCAGGTTTACTCCACTTCTGTTGTATTCTGCTTGGGTTTATTGTTACCACCATTCCATGTTTACTACACTTCTGTTGTCTTCCATCTTGGTTTATTGTTACCACCATTCCAAATTTACTACACTTCTGTTGTCTCCCACTTGAGTTTATGTTTGATGTTGAAACTTCATGATAACTATTAGATTAAAACTAAGGAATGTCAATTTACTTTACTAGTTTTGTTATGATGTTTGATACTAAAGCTTCATGATGATTATTAGATTTGAACTAAGGAATGTCAATTTACTTTTCCCTTGTTGTTGTGATGTTTGATGCTGAATCTTAATCATCACTATTAGATTAGAAGTAAATAATGTTAATTTATTTTCCCCATTTTGTTGTGATGTTTGATGTTGAAGTTTCATCATAACTATTAGATTACAAACAAACTTTCTTACAGACATCCTTCATCAGGATTATAGCAATGCTATAAGTTGTGTAATACATATTTAAAAACAAACTTTTTAACAGATATCCTTCATCAGGATTATAGCAATGCTATAAGTTGTGTAATACATGTTTACAAACAAACTTTTTAACAGATATCCTTCATCAGGATTATAGCAATGCTATAAGTTGTGTAATACATATTTACAAACAAACTTTTTAATAGATATCCTTCATCAGGATTATAGCAATG
>NW_013673602.1:14708-18170 GCF_000517525.1 Limulus polyphemus
AAACTTTTTAACAGATATCCTTCATCAGGATTATAGCAATGCTATAAGTTGTGTAATACATATTTACAAACAAACTTTTTAATAGATATCCTTCATCAGGATTATAGCAATGCTGTAAGTTGTGTAATACATGTTTATAAACAAACTTTCTTACAGACATCCCTAACCAGGATTACATAGAAGGTATAAGTTGGGTAACACACATTTACAAACAAACTTTTTAACAGATATCCTTCATCAGGATTATAGCAATGCTATAAGTTGTGTAATACATGTTTATAAACAAACTTTCTTACAGACACCCCTAACCAGGATTATAGCAATGCTATAAGTTGTGTAATACACATTTAAAAACAAACTTTTTAACAGATATCCTTCATCAGGATTATAGCAATGCTATAAGTTGTGTAATACATGTTTACAAACAAACTTTTTAACAGACATCCTTCATCAGGATTAGAAAAATGCTATAAGTTGTCTAATACATATTTACAAACAATCTTTCTTACAGACATCCCTCATGATGATTAGAATAATGCTATTAGTTGTGTAATACACACTTAAACATCTTTACACACACATCTCCGATGAAGATAAAAGATGCTTTAACGTTTATATTCATTAATTTGCAGTATAAAAAGTTTGAAGTTGAACATTAACACAACCAAAAATTTTGACAATTATTTTAATACAAGGTTGTTTGTTTAAAATGTTATGAGATTTGGTGTTTGTTTTACAGAAATTAAAACAAAGGTATTACTCAGATTAAAAACCTATTTTATTTGTCCTGTACACTTACAGATAAAGGTGTTGAGACATACGTCAGAATACATCCGTACTTTGAAATGACATTATCATCTACGTAACCCACCCACACAATAATAGGCTATCAGTATTTCTACAGACATTATTAACAGATGACAAAGTAATAAAACACAAACTTTCTTTTATAATAAACAAAATCAAATTGTGTTTTTAAGAACAATGACACTTACATTTATAAAAAAATTGTTCAAATTGCTACCTAATTTAATATAGAAATATATCACAGTTTGTGACACCCATTTAAAATTTCATTTTATTTTGTCCCTAACCTAAATACTATTTGAATGGAATCTTAGTTAAGTTTCTTGTGTAGTATTGTACCTGAACAATAATTCTACTTTCATTTGATGTTGATGACTACTCCAAACTAGAACCTAATAGCATTCTACTAAATGGAGGTTTATTTTCACCGTGTGTGATAATTTCAATGTGAACTGAAAAGTTCTTTTTTAACAGTACTCTGTCTCTGAAATGACCTATGCTTCCTATTGCTAATTTCATCAGACTAAATTTTACTGTGGTACCATACTGAATCAACTTTCCACTTTTCATGGTTATCAAATTACATATATTTAATTCAAATATCTCCACTATAAGCTAAGTTACATTCTCTACTCTTTGTAAAATAACTCTGAATCAATTCTTCAATGTCTAGATAACTACAATCTGAGCTATGTTCTTTATTCTTTGTAAAATAACTCTGAATCAATGGTTGAATGTCTAGATAACTCCACTCTGTGCTATGTTCTAAATTCTTTGTAATACACCTCTGAATCAATAGTTGAATGTCTAATTAACTTCAATCTGAACTCAGCTATGCTCTCTATTCTTTATAATACAACTCTGAATTATGGTTGAATGTCTAATTTCAATCTGAACTAAGCTTTGTTCTCTACTCGTTGTAATAAAACTCTGAATCAATGGTTGAATATCTAATTAACTTCAAACTGAACTGAGCTATGCTCTCTATTCTTTGTAATACAACTCTGAATCAATGGTTGAATGTCTAATTTCAATCTGAACTAAGCTATGTTCTCTACTCTTTGTAATAAAACTCTGAATCAATGGTTGAATATCTAATTAACTTCAAACTGAACTGAGCTATGCTCTCTATTCTTTGTAATACAACTCTGAATCAATGGTTGAATGAATAATTAAATTCAATCTGAACTGAGCTCTACTCTCTATTCTTTGTAATATAACTCTGAATCAATGGTTGAATGTCTAATTAACTTCAATCTGAATGATGTTCTCTACTCTTTGTAATACAACTCTGAATCATTGGTTGAATGTCTAATTAACTTCAATCTGAACTGAGCTATGTTCTCAGTTCTTTGTAATACAACGCCAAATCAATGGTTGAATGTCTAATTAACTTCAATCTGAATGATGTTCTCTACTCTTTGTAATACAACTCTGAATCATTGGTTGAATGTCTAATTAACTTCAATCTGAACTGAGCTATGTTCTCTATTCTTTGTAATAGAACTCTGAATCAATGTTTGAATGAATAATTAAATTCAATCTGAACTGAGCTATGTTCTCTATTCGTTGTAATACAACTCTGAATCAGAGGTTGAATGATTAACCTCAATCTGAACTGAGCTATGTTCTCTACTCTTTGTAATACAACTCTGAATCAATGGTTGAATATCTAATTAATATCAATCTGAACTGAGCTATGTTCTCTACTCTTTGTAATACATCTCTGAATAAATGGTTGAATGTCTAATTTCAATCTGAACTAAGCTATGTTCTCTATTCTTTGTAATACAACTCTGAATCAATGGTTGAAAGTCTAATTAACTTCAATCTGAATGATGTTCTCTATTCATTGTAATATATCTCTGAATCAATTGTTCAATGTCTAATTAACTTCAATCTGAACTGAGCTATACTCTCAGTTCTTTGTAATACAACTCTGAATCAATAGTTGAATGTCTAATTAGCTTCAATCCGAACTGAGCTATGTTCTCTGTTCTTTGTAATACAACTCTGAATCAATGGTTGAATGTCTATTTAACTTCAGTCTGAACTGAGCTATGCTCTCAATTCTTTGTAATACAACTCTGAATCAATGGTTGAATGTCTAATTAACTTCAAACTGAACTCAGCTATGTTCTCTATTCTTGTAATACAACTCTGAATCAATGGTTGAATGTCTAATTAACTTCAATCTGAACTGAGCTATGCTCTCAATTATTTGTAATACAACTCTGAATCAATGGTTGAATGTCTAATTTCAATCTGAACTAAGCTTTGTTCTCTACTCTTTGTAATAAAACTCTGAATCAATGGTTGAATGTCTAATTAACTTCAATCTGAACAGAGCTATGTTCCCTATTCTTTGTAATACAACTCTGAATCAATGGTTGAAAGTCTAATTAACTTCAATCTGAATGATGTTCCCTATTCGTTGTAATATATCTTTGAATCAATGGTTCAATGTCTAATTAACTTCAATCTGAATGATGTTCCCTATTCGTTGTAATATATCTTTGAATCAATGGTTCAATGTCTAATTAACTTCAATCTGAACTGAGCTATGCTCTCTATTCTTTATAATACAACTCTGAATTATGGTTGAATGTCTAATTTCAATCTGAACTAAGCTTTGTTCTCTACTCGTTGTAATAA
>NW_013673602.1:19107-34739 GCF_000517525.1 Limulus polyphemus
GAACTGAGCTATGTTCTCAGTTCTTTGTAATACAACGCCAAATCAATGGTTGAATGTCTAATTAACTTCAATCTGAACTGAGCTATGTTCTCTATTCTTTGTAATACAACTCTGAATCAATGGTTGAATGTCTAATTAACTTCAATTTGAACTGAACTATGTTCTCTATTCTTTGTAATACAACTCTGAATCAATGGTTGAATGTCTAATTAACTTCAATCTGAACTGAGCTATGTTCTCTATTCTTGTAATACAACTCTGAAGCATAGCTCAGTTCAGATTGAAGTTAATTAGACATTCAACCATTGATTCAGAGTTGTATTACAAAGAACAGAGAACATAGCTCAGTTCGGATTGAAGTTAATTAGACATTCAACCATTGATTCAGAGTTGTATTACAAAGAACTGAGAGCATAGCTCAGTTCAGATTGAAGTTAATTAGACATTTAACCATTGATTCAGAGATATATTACAACGAATAGAGAACATCATTCAGATTGAAGTTAATTAGACTTTCAACCATTGATTCAGTTTTATTACAAAGAATAGAGAACATAGCTCAGTTCAGATTGAAGTTAATTAGACATTCAACCATTGATTCAGAGTTGTATTACAAAGAATAGAGAACATAGCTCAGTTCAGATTGAAGTTAATTAGACATTCAACCATTGATTCAAAGATATATTACAACAAATAGAGAACATCATTCAGATTGAAGTTAATTAGATATTCAACCATTGCTTCAGAGTTGTATTACAAAGAATAGAGAACATAGTTCAGTTCAGATTGAAGTTAATTAGACATTCAACCATTGATTCAGAGTTGTATGACACAGAATTGAGAGCAATGGTTCAATGTCTAATTAACTTCAATCTGAACTGAGCTATGCTCTCAATTCTTTGTAATACAACTCTGAATCAATGGTTGAATGTCTAACTAACTTCAATCTGAACTGAGCTATGTTCTCAATCCTTTGTAATACAACTCTGAAGCAATGGTTGAATATCTAATTAACTTCAATCTGAACTGAACTATGTTCTCTATTCTTTGTAATACAATTCTGAATCAATGTTTCAATGTCTAATTAACTTCAATCTGAACGAGCTATGTTCTCTATTCTTGTAATACAACTCTGAATCAATGGTTGAATGTCTAATTAACTTCAATCTGAATGATGTTCTCTACTCTTTGTAATAGAACTCAGAATCAATGGTTGAATTAACTTCAATCTGAACTGAGCTATGTCTCTATTCTTTGTAATAGAACTCTGAATCAATGTTTGAATGAATAAATAAATTCAATCTGAACTGAGCTGTGTTCTCTATTCATTGTAATACAACTCTGAATCATAGGTTGAATGCTAAACCTCAATCTGAACTGAGCTATGTCCTTTACTCTTTGTAATACAACTCTGAATCAATGGTTGAATGTCTAATTAACTTCAATCTGAACTGAGCTATGTTCTCTATTCTTGTAATACTAACTCTGAAGCAATGGTTGAATGTCTAATTTATGGTGTAATTATACCTGAAACTGATACCTATTTTCTGGTGTAACTCTACTTGAAACTGATACCTATTTTCTGGTGTGACTCTACCTGAAACTTGTACCTATTTTCTGGTGTAATTGTACCTGAAACTGATACCTATTTTTATAGCATAATTATATCTGCAACTTATTTCTGTTTCGTATGCAATATGACCACAAATTGATGTTACTTTCTAGTATAATTTGAACCTGAACTAATCTCTATGTGCTAACGTGTTTTACAATTAATTGATCCACATTTTATAGTAAAATTTAACCCTTAACTGATCTCTATTTGATAATGTTGTTTCTTAAATGTGTTATGTGTCCAAAATATAAACTGTTTCCAACCAAAACAACTAGTTTTTACCTTTTGTTTACAACAAAAACTATAGCTTTATTCTAATGTTTAATTACTTGTCTATCCTTCTGTGTACACCTCTTGTCTGCAATTTTGGTGATCCATACAATCAAAGAGATGAGAAAATTCCATCATATCTTCCTTTACAGGCCCGTTATTTTAAAGTCAACACTCAACTAATTATCTAAGTCAATTTTCATTTTGACTTCTTTTCTTCAATTGTGATATAAAAAAAGTTAAAAGAAAAGTAAAACGCTTCCATATTTCTGTCAATGTTCCATTACTTTAATAGGATATTTTGTACACTCACTAAATTTCTTATGCTATATAGTTTTTGCTGATATTTACAAAATATACACAAATATTTTAAGCTAAAAAAACAAAGGTCTGATAAAAGTGAAACATAAATTGTCCATATTGCAGATACTTTGTTAATAGATGTCAAAATATCATAAAACGTCCAAATTTCTCATTGTTTGTTATAACCTGAAAATTTGCAGATACCTTGTTAAAACACATTGAAATATGATAAAAATTCCAAACTTCTCACTGCTAAGTATTTTCATACTTGAAAATTTCCTGGCTAAATTTGTTGCTTCTATAATAATAAATTTCCAAATTTTAAGAGTAATTATCAAGATCATATGTCAATATTTCACTTTTTCATAATGATACCTTTTCTTGAAAAAACAACAAGAAAACATAATCTTAACACATTTATTATGTAAAAGATAAAATTAAGAACTATTAATGTGTGAATTAAAATCTTCAAAAGTATACACAACTGTCTATAAAATGTCTAAATAAATTATACAGGCATTCTTCACTCGTAGCTTTTTGTAGTCCTTAATAACTCACGAGCAATGGAGCACATATCAGTCCATTGACATATAACTAGCACAAACTGTGATATACAAACACACAGTCGAGTTTCTCTGACTGAAACATTGTCATTTTGAATCAACTAATATGGGATCAAGTCCTAGTGAAAATTCAAACCTCCACACCCATGGCAAAAAAATCTGTTTTAAAAAAAAGTATTTACTATAGTCATGTAAATTTCTTGCACGTTCTGAGCTGATATGTTATCCATTTTTCAACTTCTCTGGAAACAATACCTGATGCTGTAATATTCCAATACAAGATAATTGTGATTTTTTAAGAAATATGATGTTTTTACTAGTAATAATCCAATACAAAGAAGCCAATGCCATCTTAATTTGTCAAAAATCTTTCAAAACTGCTGATTCCCATAACATTAGAAGTGTACGTGTTAGATTGTAGTTAGCAATGTTTGAAAAATGATAAATAATCAGTTGAATTTAAAAGTAACACCTACAGAAAAGTACTTTTTTAGCAATATCACTTTAATGTTGAATAACAAATTGGTGCTGACTAACAATGTGAGTGTAAGTTCAGTAGGTTATAGAAACGTCATGGTTAACAAGATGAGGTCCTGACTAACAATGTGAATGTAAGTTCAGTAGAGTACAGAAAAGTCACGGTTAACAAGATGAGGTCCTGACTAACAATGTGAGTGTAAGTTCAGTATGTTAGAAAATTCAAGGTTAACAAGATGAGATCCTGACTAACAATGTGAATGTAAGTTCAGTAGATTACAGAAAAGTCACGGTTAACAAGATGAGGTCCTGACTAACAATGTGAATGTAAGTTCAGTAGGTTATAGAAAAGTCATGGTTAACAAGATGAGGTCCTGACTAACAATGTGAATGTAAGTTCAGTAGGTTATAGAAAAGTCATGGTTAACAAGATGAGGTCCTGACTAACAATGTGAGTGTAAGTTCAGTAGATTACAGAAAATTCAAGGTTAACAAGATGAGTGTAAGTTCAGTAGGTTATAAATAAGTCATGATTACATGGTGAGTTTGGCTAAAAATGTGGTCATACACTTGATAAATTATGTATAAGTTAGGGTTACCAAAGTAATGAGGAATGGATAAGCATTAGTCATAAGTATGACAAGTCATGAAAAGATAAGGTAGAAGAAGTGCTGGTTAAAATGATCAGTCAAGGTTTGTGTGCTATAGTTAAGGAAACTGACATAAAATAAACTACAAAACCCACTCTTAACTGTAAAATAACCTACTTGAACATCATTCTGAAGTTAATACATCTGATAATGTTTGAATATGACTAAACATGGCAGGAAAGCTCCAACCATGCTTCATAAGGATGGAAACTGGTTCTGAAATAATGAAAACAAATTCCTTAAACTTATTTCTCTTCATAGCACAAAAACTGGTTCAACTATAACACTAAAAATTTAGAAGGTTCTGACTATAACTTTTCTTTGCAATTTACCACAAAAACTTCTTGTAATTACAAGGGTAAGAATAAATACAAAACTACAAACTATTTGTCAGTTCTTTTGTTAACACACCATACATTATAATGTTAATAAAACTATAACAGAAAATTTCCATGTTTACAAATGACTAACAATTTTTAAATATTTTCCTTTGTCCTCTTCAAATTACTAAGATTAACAAAAAACTATGTTAAACAGAGCTTTGTTTAACAAGACAAATCTGACTGCCAACCTCACCAGACCCTCTGTCTAAGCTTTGACTACTTGCTGTTGATGACACACAAGTTCTTGGCTGCAATTCTTCAGGACTGGATGATAGAGGAGGGACAACAGCTACCGGAAGAGGCATTTGGTCTGGACCTAGTGAAGAGCTTAAATATTTATTTCTGTAAAAACAAATTAATTACTATAGCTCTAGAGCAGAAAAACCTATGCTAGGAAATTATGTTTCTTTAAAAGGTAAAATACGTTAAGCAAATCCGAAGATAGCACAATTTCTTATAGAAGATTATGTTTGACAAATAAAGGAAAAATTTTCTTTACTATTTTATTTCTATTTTAAACAAGTTCAGATGATAAGTCTAGAAGATTAATGCTACCATGACTCATACTAACACCAGGTTCATATCAATAAAGAAAGGGATTAAACCTTTGCCAGTGTTATTCAACACTAGTTCCATAACTTTGGATGGCTAAAGTCAAGATGGCTGATAACAGAACCAAGTACAGTCATCATTGACCATCCAACACAGAAAGTTTTATAATTTTGACAGTGTTAAAAGAGAGCTATTACTCCAAACAGATGTACTGTTTTGGTGAATAAGGACTTTTACTTTAAATATATTATGTCTAGTACATAAACTTTGGAATGAAATAATTATTGTACAGGTAACAGGAAAATACTTTATGAAAACCCACATGAACAGAATGCAAGTTTACAAATATTGCAAATAACAAATTTCAGAAAATAGCCTATAACAATACATATATGTTAGAATGTGCTGAGTTCTAAATGTTATTAATCCTAAGGACAACAAAATAATCATAACCTACGAAAGAATTATGTATAATTCAATGTAAATATTAGAAATTTACTAACAACTTTTAACAAGATTTTTCTAGGCCTGAAATATGATCAGAGTGATCAAGAAATACTTATTAAAAAATTGAAAAATGATAATCCATAAATAAAGATATAAGAAGCTTACGGCAACATTCCAGGTCTGCATGCAAAGAAGAAAGAAAACAGCAAGACATGCCAGTAAATTAACCAATTCTTCTTGTTCAGCATACAAGAATTTGTTGCTTCTTAAACTCTACATAAACACTTTGGTGCAGACTAATGACATAAAAGAAACATTACAAAACACTGTATTCTAGTTTTAGTGACTAGGTTTTAAGACTACACAAATAATATAAAGCAATATTAGGCGGTATGTAGTCAACAAGCTAGTCAAATCTAAAACATTCACATTTAGTTTGGACTGGTTTTGTAACTGTAGATGGTATGAATGATTTAGTTTTGACTGGTTTGGGGACTGTAGATGATATGGATGATTTAGTTTTGACTGGTTTGGGGACTGTAGATGATATGGATGATTTAGTTTTGACTGGTTTTGTAACTGTAGATGGTATGAATGATTTAGTTTTCATATTATCTCTAAAGTCACCAAACCAGTCAATTCTAAATCATTCATATTATCTCTAAAGTCACCAAACCAGTCAATTCTAAATCATTCATACTATCTCTACAGTCACCAAACCAGTCAATTCTAAATCATTCATACTATCTCTAAAGTCACCAAACCAGTCAATTCTAAATCATTCATATTATCTCTAAAGTCACCAAACCAGTCAATTCTAAATCATTCATACTACCTCTACAGTCACCAAACCAGTCAAATCTAAATCATTCATACTACCTCTACAGTCACCAAACCAGTCAATTCTAAATCATTCACCAAACCAGTCAAATCTAAATCATTCATCAAACCAGTCAATTCTAAATCATTCATACTACCTCTACAGTCACCAAACCAGTCAAATCTAAAATCATTCATCAAACCAGCCCAATCTAAAATAATCACACGACCTTAGGGAGTCAGCAAGCCAGTAAGTTTTAAAAACTTCTCCACATTTAGCAAACTAGTCACATGAAACAGAGCCAACATGCTTCATACACAACAATTGTTTGTGATTGCTCTAGGAGTTGACTACTTACATCAGTATCTATAAAAGTGATGGAACTGGAAGGTTGAAGTCTTACTTAAAATATACATAAAACAGTGGAGTGATTCAAGAGTCATTTATTGAATGTTATACAGGTTAGTCATTCAGGAGTCATTTACAGTTACAAAGGTTAGTGATTCAAGAGTCATTTATGGTGTTGTACAGGCTAGTGCTCCATGAGTCATTTATAGTGTTATAAATGTTAGTGACTATGGAGTCATTTATAGGGTTATTCAGGTTAGCAATTCAGGAGTCATTTATAAAGGATAGTGATTCTGGAGTCATTTATGGTTTTATACAGGTTAGTGATCCAAGAGTCATATATGGTGTTATACAGATTAATGATTCAGGATTCATTTATGGTGTTATACAGATTAATGATTCAAGATTCATTTATGGTGTTATACAAGTTAGTGCTTCAGGAGTAACATATGATGTTATAAAGGTTAGTGATTCAGTTGTTTATAGTGTGTGTGTGTGTAAGGCAGGTTAGTAACTAAGAAGTCATTTATAATGTTACACATGTTAGTGATTATAGAGACATTTATAGTGTTATAAAGGTTAATGATTCAGGAGTCATTTATGGTGTTATTCAGGTTAGTGGTTCAGCAGTAATTTATAGTGTTATACAGGTTAATGATTCAAGAGTCATTTATAGTGTTAAAAATGTTAGTGCTTCAGGAGTTGTTTATAGTATGTTATACTGATTAGTGATTCGGGCATCATTTACAGTGTTATACAGGTTAGTGGTTCAGCACTAATTTATAGTGTTATACAGGTTAGTGATTCAACAGTAATTCATAGTATTATATGGGTAAGTGCTTCGGGAGTTGTTTATAGTGTTATACAGATTAGTGATTCAGGAATCATTTATGGTGTTATACAGATTAGTGATTCAGGAATCATTTATAGTGTTACACAGATTAATGATTCAGGAATCATCTATGGTGTTACACAGATTAATGATTCAGGAATCATTTATGGTGTTACACAGATTAATGATTCAGGAATCATTTATGGTGTTACACAGATTAATGATTCAGGAATCATTTATGATGTTATACAAGTTAGTGATTCAGGAATCTTTTATGGTGTTATACAGATTAGTGATTCAGGAATCATTTATGGTGTTACACAGATTAGTGATTCAGGAATCATTTATGGTGTCATACAGGTTATTGATTCAAGATTCATTTATGGTGTTACACAGATTAGTGATTCAGGAATCATTTATGGTGTTATACAGGTTATTGATTCAAGATTCATTTATGGTGTTACACAGTTTAGTGATTCAGAAATCATTTATGGTGTTATACAGATTAGTGATTCAAGATTCATTTATGGTGTTACACAGATTAGTGATTCAGGAGTAACTTATGGTGTTATACAGGTTATTGATTCAAGATTCATTTATGGTGTTACACAGATTAGTGATTCAGGAGTAATTTATGGTGTTATACAGGTTATTGATTCAAGAATCATTTATGGTGTCATACAGATTAGTGATTCAAGATTCATTTATGGTGTCATACAGATTAGTGATTCAAGATTCATTTATGGTATCATACAGGTTATTGATTCAAAATTCATTTATGGTGTCATACAGATTAGTGATTCAGGAATCATTTATGGTGTTATACAGGTTATTGATTCAAGATTCATTTATGGTGGTATAGAAGTTAGTGGTTCAGGAGTCATTCATAGTGTTAAGAAGGTTAACAATTCAGAAGTCATTCATAGTATTATACAGGTTAGTGATTCAGGAGTCATTCAAAGTATTATACAGGTTAGTGATTCAGGAGTCATTCATAGTGTTAAGAAGGTTAACAATTCAGAAGTCATTTATAGTGTTAAACAGGTTAGTGATTCAGGAGTCATTCATAGTATTATACAGGTAAGTGATTCAGGAGTCATTCATAGTATTATACAGGTTAGTGATTAAGGAATCATTTATGGGGTTATACAAGTTAGCAGTTAAAGAGTCATTTGTGTTGTTATACACATAATTAATTCAGGATTTTATAATGGTTTTATAAGGGTAAGTGTTTCAGGAGGTGTTTATAGTGTTATAAAGGTCAGAAAAACCTCCTATCTGCACTCTTCAGAAAACATTTGTTTTTTCATATTTAAAATACAACCAGTTTAGACAACTTAAATTCAAATATTTTCAGATTTTATCTGCCACATTAAACTCCTAGGATATTTTGACATAAAGTGCATTGACATCAGGTATCCTAATCATTTCAGGTTAAGTGTCTTAAGGAGACTTAATGAGCTTTACAGCTGTAGTGATCCTCCTTTGATTTAGTCAGCTGCAAATATTATTTGTACTATCCAAGTCTTCCATGAGTTTCTGATACATGTTTCTGAGTATAACAGTGATGTAAAACATTTAAGCAGACAAAGCAATGAGACCCAGCTGGTGAGCTCTGGTACTGAATAAAGACAAAAGGATATTTCTGAAATGTTATTTTTACATATGATCAACTGAAGACTAATTAAGTGAGTTACAAACATCTGAAGGTAAATGTGATTATAATCACTCTTATTAGACCTAAAAAGTCTAAGTGCTTCAGCATTCACACAACAATAAGAAACTTGTATTAAACACATTTAATAAGTATATTTTAATGTCATAGATCCAGCTCAGCTGAAAAGTTCTAGTAATGTGTGAAGAGCTACATGTGACAGTCAAAAGATAGAATAAAGATCTTGTTTTTGACAAAAAACTGTAAATGAAGTGGAATTTGAAATCAATACTTGAAATCAAATGTGTTTATATTCAACATCCTCGTAAAACACTGTGAGGAATTCTCATGTACTCTTGACTTTTAAGATCAGCTAGTGACTGATAATCATCTCTGGAAGACTGTCTGATGTCATTACATCAATCCTGAGTAAACAGTAAGATAAATAAGTTGTCCTGTCATACCATCAGTCCAAACTGAACTGTCAGGTGGATAGGTTGTCCTGTCATACCATCAGTCCAAACTGAACTGTCAGGTGGATAGGTTGTCCTGTCATACCATCAGTCCAAACTGAACTGTAAGATGGATAGGTTGTCCTGTCATACCATCAGTCCAAACTGAACTGTAAGATGGATAGGTTGTCCTGTCATACCATCAGTCCAAACTGAACTGTCAGGTGGATAGGTTGTCCTGTCATACCATCAGTCCAAACTGACCTGTAAGATGGATAGGTTGTCCTGTCATACCATCAGTCCAAACTGAACTGTAAGATGGATAGGTTGTCCTGTCATACATCAGTCCAAACTGAACTGTAAGATGGATAGGTTGTCCTGTCATAGCATCAGTCCAAACTGAACTGTAAGATGGATAGGTTGTCCTGTCATACCATCAGTCCAAACTGAACTGTAAGATGGATAGGTTGTCCTGTCATAACCATCAGTCCAAACTGACCTGTAAGATGGATAGTTTGTCCTGTCATACCATCAGTCCAACCTGAACTGTCAGATGGATAGGTTGTCCTGTCATAGCATCAGTCCAAACTGAACTGTAAGATGGATAGTTTGTCCTGTCATACCATCAGTCCAAACTGACCTGTAAGATGGATAGTTTGTCCTGTCATACCATCAGTCCAAACTGAACTGTAAGATGGATAGGTTGTCAGTTTTATAGAAGGTAATCTGAAGTTTGCTGCAGTGCATTATATTTATTTTTTCTGTAAACAGGTAATGTAATACTGGTCTTATTAACCTTCAGAAGTGTTGTTGTAACTACTCTTGAAGCACCAAAAGTTTCAGGCTAACAGTAAACCATGTTTAACTTGTTGCTCTAAGTTGTATCACTTTTGTAAATGGATTAATCTCTGACTAAGCCCCATGGTATACGAGTGACAGAGTTCAAATTTTGCTAGTCAATCCTTCAATTAGTACACTGCACCTGCAACACTTAACACTAACTTCAAGGGAACTAATTCTATTATAACCAGTGTTTAAAATTAGTACCCATTCATTACACCAAGAGGAATTAAAATTTTGTCAGAGGAGTCATTTTTATACAATAGTTTTCCATATGACAGAGTATTTAAGTGTAGATGGTGCAAAGTGTGTTTTGTAAATAGTTTAAAGATTAAGGGAACATTTAGTGGAATATTATTTGTTACACTGGACTAGCACCTATTCTCCTATTTTATGATAAATGATTATAGCCTATCAGACTATGACATAAGCATTTATTAAGGATAAAAACCACTTTCTTGACAGTGTATGTCTTTGGTTGACAATGTGACAACAATGAATGCAGGAAACTCGAATCACTTGTTGTCAAATTGGTTAGTTAAATCACCAAACTGCATCTAGGAATAAATGGACTTAACCGAAAGTAGGCCTAGATCAAATGTTAACATCAGTGCATCCAAGTTTAAGTTGTGACCATGTTTTATTGCAGATTATATATTTATAATATGATGCCATAAAAGCCTAGCATTTTAGACTTCTAGTCACACTTAAACTGTCAACAAATCTTCCTCCTTTCATTCTTAACAGATCTGTACTGACAAACAGGAGAATATACAAGGGCTTGTTATCTTTCTGTACTTTGACATGTGAGGAGTGTTAATACAGAATAACTCTTCATTGTGCTACAAGTCAAGATTATAACTGTTGGCTTCTGTTACAGATATTAGTTATTTTCTCATGGTAAGAGAAACATCATCAATACAGAAGGATCCATGTTAACTGTAGTTATCATTTAAAACTTCACACTGTTTTTCGTTTCTGGGATTCTACTCATGATTTAAGTTTGCTGACACTTTATGGAATATAAAATAAAGATTACAAGGTGAGTGTCTCTCAGGAAGTTTCATATGTAACTTATCTTTATTGATAATTACTGAAAACAAAAACACACACAATAGGTGGCAGACTACTAGTGTTCTTATTGCAATGGTGCAAAAAAAGCATTGATTGTAGAAACATGCTACAGGAAGAGCAAATGTGCAACAACTAAGTACATCATGCCACTTACATCTGCTCATGACGATGATCTGTACAGTGAAGAAACATCAAGGATGTTCTCAACCTGGAAGTCACAGTGAATTAAAATGAACTTACTAACAAAAAGAATAATTGCCATACAGAATACATTCATTTGAAATCTGCAGAGTATTAAACCTTCTCCTTGATAAGAACACTATTTACAAGAGTTTTTCAACCTCCTAGCATTCTACAGCTAAACAATAACTCTCTTAATTATGGACAACGAGTAAAAAATAGAAAATACTTATCAACAGCACACTACTTGAATGACAACTTTTTGATGTAAATGCTATTAAGCCACCTGCTCTAAAACATAACTATAATCTTAATAAAGTAAACAGCAGCTGCTAAAAACAGAATAACAAATTGTGTTAAGGCACACGCTCTGATAAATATATTCTTTATAAGGTCAACACATAACAAATTGTGTTAAGGCACACGCTCTGATAAATATATTCTTTATAACGTCAACACATAACAAATTGTGTTAAGGCACACGCTCTGATAAATATATTCTTTATAAGGTGAACACATAACAAATTGTGTTAAGGCACACGTGCTGTGATAAATATATTCTTTATAAGGTCAACACATAACAAATTGTGTTATGTCACACACTCAGATAAATATGGTCAATACATAACAAATTGTGTTAAGGTACGCACTCTGATAAATATATTCTTTATAAGGTCAATACATAACAAATTGTGAAATATCTAAACATAAATTTATTGAAGTGAAGTATACATTAATATGTAGTTATTATCTATAGTAGCTAAGAGTGAGACACTTCATTGTTTTACATTTAAAATAAAAAATTGACAATAAAAGCTCAAACATCATTTATATATAAACCATCTCTCAGTATTTGTAATTTGTTAGCCTACTTACATATCTGAGTATAACACATTCCTGATACTCAGAAGAAACTCTCTCAACTCTTTAATAATACACTTCTTACAAATATATGTACCCAGAACAAACCTAGTTTTCTCAAGTTGCACATTATTAGCAGTAACAACAACAACCTTGTGAAGTAAACTCCATATAACTTTGAAAGTATCCTACCCCGAGATCCAGTATTTTGGTAGGAGCTTTCTGTAATTGTCGGATAGCTGCCGTTCACAGTCTGTGGTGTTGTATTTATATTCGGTGTATATGCACTTGCTGCAGCAACCTGGTTGGTACTCGGACCTCTCACGTGGTTAGGTCCGGCAGGTTTGCCATTTTGCTAAGAAAATAATATATAATAAGGACTTATATGAAAAGATAAAAATTCAAACAAAGATGAAAAAAATACTCAATTCAGCAAACAATGAATTCACACACAAATTATAAATAATTCTATCAAAAGGTTTTCCTAAATATCCAATTCACTTTCTTAGAAATATTAAAATAATGAATTCATGCACACAAATTTTAAATAATTGTATCAAAAAGTATTCATAAATGTTAAATTAAATTCTAGGAGTGATATTGAACCTGTTATATTCTTGGATACCTGAAATGAAATAAGTTTGTAAATACTTGTTATTATAAATAAATTTTTACTGGTTTGTATTTTCATTCCTGTTTAGTATATATAAAAAAAAATTGAATAAATATTCACAAACTTTGTATAATCTGAAAACAGCAAAGAAACACCATTGAAACAACAAATATATCGTGTTTTCCAGTAAAGAGGAAAACGTGTAATTGAATTGAAGGAATATATTTTAAAAAGTGATAAGTTATGAACTTATCCTTAAATTCAACTTAAAATTATGTTTAAACCTAGAGTTTGCTTGAGTAGTTAGATTAAATTTAACTCAAAGATACTAGAGGGACATGCACATTTCATAAGCTTCTTAGAGTTACATTGTAAATTAAATAACAATGCTATATTATCAATGTATGTTAACATCAGAAAATGGTTTGTAATTTTCCATCTTATATTATCTAAGTTTTAATTTCAAAAGGAAATACTTTAATAACTTCTAAATTTGCACCCTTAAACCAATTATAGATAATTTATATTCATTATATGGGCTTCAGTTTGTTCAATCAATTATAAACATACTAAGCTAGAACACAGTTTCAATCTTCTCGCTTTACTAAGACATAACTATATCTGATCAACTGACATTTATATGCCTCTTCATATATCTTCTGTCTTTTAATAAATGTTTATAATTACTTTTTATACTGCTGTTGGATATGGTTATAACTAATAGAGAGCAAATTCTAAAATTCATAAAACAGATTTTAGTGAGAGCTTGACATGTTTAGACTAAATTTGTTGATCTGAACAGTAATAAAGTTTTTTGTCACCTACTTAAGTAGTCAGAAAGCCAGATAAATTACAGTAATTTTATGAAATTCTATTCTAGTGTCTGATGTATTTTTTTGTGATACAAAATGCATATTTGAAAGAAATAACAACTATTTTTGGATAACCAACATAGTGAGAAAAAAAAATAGGCTTACTAAACTAAGCACCAGAGTACAAAAAGCCACAATTGTTATTTTTTTTATTTTTATGAATATTTTTAAATTATTGTTACATGTTTTTTAACAAAAGTAGCTAAAATGAAAAACTAGAATCATATTAGGTTAGATAAGAAACCTTAAAATGAAAAAAAAAAAATATTATACAAATAGGAACCAAATGGACTGTGAAATATGATGCAACTACTGATGTAAATAAATAGTTTGTTTATTCTAACTTGCCCTAAGCTCTTGCTGGGAGATTTATTGCTGGTTATACATGGTTCAAAGAGTAATCAAACAATAACATCAAATGAAAGTAGACGTGAAACTGTTAAAAGCTTGAGGATGAATATTTGTAATTGTCTGTTACAATCTGTATTCATTCTAGAATAAATAAGAAAATGGTCATATTTTTCAAATTTGATTTGGATGATATCACTATGGTTAATGCTAGGATACGGAAAAGAAGAGAAAAAGCATAAATATTTAGCATAAACAAATTCTGGTATATATTTAGGAGATTTTAAGGATCTCAGCACAAAACTACCCTCAGTAAAGGCTTCATGAATTCACAGAAAAATCTTTAAAAAATGAATTATTGTGTGCAACACATATTTAATGTTTACTAAAAGCTTGCCAAATATTGCAAAGACAAACTTAGTAGGCTTAGAGTTACAGTATATACAGTTTCATGGTTATGTAGTGGTTACAAGGTCAGTCTAACTAACTCCAATCATACACAAAGGGTTAAAGATACGAGTCCAAGATGTAACCATGGTTATGGTGGCTCGGCCATTCGTTATTTGAGCACAAGCATTAAAGTATGTAAGGAATATTCCATATAATCAATTACCAAGACTTTTTACAAGGCTGATATTTCACCAAAAGTTCAAGACTTTCACATTTTAGGAAGTGCATAAAATGAGAGAATGCTGAGAGTGAAAGAAAATACTAAATATAACCTTAGTTCGTCTTTATTCTTCCTTACTAGTAAAGATCTATGAATAAGTAAAAGTCTGTCAGTTAAGTATGAGCTACATCAGTCTGTCCTATCCAGTGATTCTCTAACAATACTCTATGTAATCTGTCCTATCCAGTGATTCTCTAACAATACTCTATGTAATCTGTCTTATCCACTGATTCTCTAACAATATTCTGTGTAATCTGTCCTAACCAGTGGTTCTCTAACAATACTCTGTGTAATCTGTCCTAACCAGTGGTTCTCTAAAAATAATCTATGTAATCTGTCCTAACCAGTGGTTCTCTAACAATACTCTGTGTAATCTTTCCTAACCAGTGGTTCTCTAACAATACTCTATGTAATCTGTTCTAACCAGTGGTTCTCTAACAATACTCTATGTAATCTGTTCTCACCAGTGGTTCTCTAACAATACTCTGTGTAATCTGTCCTAACCAGTGGTTCTCTAACAATACTCTGTGTAATCTGTCCTAACCAGTGGTTCTCTAAAAATACTCTATGTAATCTGTCCTAACCAGTGGTTCTCTAACAATACTCTATGTAATCTATCCAAACCAGTGGTTCTCTAACAATACTCTATGTAATCTGTCCTATCCAGTGATTCTCTAACAATACTATATGTAATCTGTTCTCACCAGTGGTTCTCTAACAATACTCTGTGTAATCTGTCCTAACCAGTGGTTCTCTAACAATACTCTGTGTAATCTGTCCTAACCAGTGGTTCTCTAACAATACTCTG
>NW_013673603.1:0-7155 GCF_000517525.1 Limulus polyphemus
CTTATTCATAATCCAACAGTAATGGAACTAAACCAAATCTGACACTTATATGAATCCACATCTAGTTACGAAACATATTACCTTGTCTTACATATTTTACTACATTGATCCTTGATTAGATATATAAAATATCCATTATTGTAAATACTTTGTTTTTCATACAGTAAATGTTGTTAAGAATTTTCTGTAGGTTTCAATCATAGTGGCTAAAAGTTATTATTCCTAAGCAGGTAAAAGATTTAATAATCACATGCATAAATTAATTATGTTTGTAAAAGAAGTTTACACCACCTTTTTTAGTAGAAATAAAAGAGCTTGTTATCTTGGCATTCATACAAAATTATTTCTAATAAGTACCACAGTTGTTGATTACTTACTTCACAAGTTCCAAGCTAATTTTTCCACGTTCCATCATGTCCACAAGTCGTCCTGGTGTTGCTACTAATAAATGGCAGCCTCTATCTAGGTCTTTCATTTGCTGTATAGGTTCAGCTCCCCCATAGACAACACAAGGTCTTACACGGGAACGGTACGCAAACTTGGATGCTTCGTCATAAATCTGACATGCCAATTCTCTTGTTGGTGATAGGACTAGAGCCAATGGATACTGTTTAATACGAGATGAGAACTTTTGTGGCTGTAAAAATAAATTAAAAAGTTGGCAGGACATTCTTTCTCTTTTTTAAAGAATTAAAATTGTGGAAATTAATCAAATGTTTCAAATATACTAGAATTTAAAAACAATAAATAACCAACATTCAGGTATAGAATTGTGGCCTTGCACACATTTCTCTTAATTTCACTTTTTTTCTATAGTACACATTAATTATAAACAGAAGGCTAAATTTAATATTATTTTTCAATTCAACCAAAACATACAAAAACATGAATGCCTTCATAGAATTTTGGTCATCTCCATGCTACAAATTTATCTAACCCAATACCTAAATATTTACTAGTAGTATCTAAAGGTAATGAGTTTAGAATTCCATGTTTTAGGATGTGATTTGATAAGTGTGTAAAAATTAAAAACAGCATATTTGTGAATGTGTGGAAGCTAAAGCAAATGTTACCTAATGTTAACATATACAAATGTCTGAGTTGTCAAGATCACAGAATTCACAAGCTATTTACAAAGGACATTATTTAAGCTTTCAAAATACAGTATATTGCCCTTGAAACTTCACAAGATGTGTAACACTACCAGCTGAACTTTTAAATTTAAATTACAAACTTCAAAATTTGCTTTCTAGGTAGCACTGGTGCAGTGATGTATAGAAATTATTAACATACCAGTCATTCTGCTAATGTGAAATTTATTATTTAACAGTCACATTTAACATCCAGTACATGCACGAGAGTAAGAGACTAAAAATTGCCATTGAATCATTAAATAAAATGGATATGCATACAATTAATTAAATAATTTTTAAACATCATAAAATAAAGTAACGTAAAGTTAATTCAAGGTTATTTGATGCACACTCAAAAGAAACAAACATAACTAAATTCTCTAAGGTTTAATTACATATATTTCATAAACCTACTTGAATAAAATGATATAATTAGTAGAATGGGGTTTTAATAAAGTTTTTACATGCAAACGGAAAATACCCTGCTGCATCATTAATGCAGTCAACTAATCCGCTCACAATGTCACTGCCTTTTACAATTGCCTTCAAAATTTAACTACTTTGTTATCAATGCATATAAATAAACTTGGCATCAAAATGTAGTTAATAAATCCTATTGTAATATCATACTAGTTTTTAGTTCTGAATTTTTAAAAGGAAATAATTCCATCCATCTCCTTTAGTATAAGAATCATGACACTTGTTCACTAGATCTTCCCCTTCTCTAATATATTTACCAACCTTCACTGAAGTATGGAATTGAAGGTAAGATACTTATTATAATATAGATATCACTACAACAAAATCTAATTTTTATAATCTTCATCCTTATTTGTTTATAGAGCCATACATTGTTTTGTTTTCTATGGTGGTTACAAGGTCGGTCAAACTGACCAAGTCTATATAGAGTTAGTGTAAAAAAAGAAGAAAAGAAATAAAATATAATGTTTTAATTTTTAAAGTTTGATATTTATTTAAGTGATTTTAGAGATTATGCAAATGAAATTTGAAAATTTTCAAATAAAGAAGAGTATTTTGATCTTAACATGAAAAACACTTTGCAGAAAATCTTTAGTAAAATCTGATTTTAGGTCTTATCTTTTCTATTTGCTAAGATATTGCTCATGTAATAAATCAAACATAGTGGCACCCCACTCACCTCCTTCCATTTTTGGAAATGCTTCCTTATAAACACTTATTTATCAGGCTTCCTAACTAAGCTGTATTTGGGTCTAAAAGATCTTATTTCTGATCGTAATATTGCCTTGATCATCACCTTTCAAGGTCTCGAAAGGTTATAATGGCATTATTCACGTAAATATTTTAGGAAAGCTTATAGAACTACATATTTCAAAATGAGTGCTTTCAATTGTTTGTAAACATGTGCTTAGGTAAAAAAAAAAGTATTTTTAAAACAGGAAGAGGTGGGTAGTGCCACTGTGGTGGATTTGCTAAATCATTAAGTACGGTAGTACTTAACAGTAGGGACTGTAATGAAACAAAATGGCAGCCATAAAAATCACCCATTTAAAACCAATTTTAAAATGTCTGAATATTAGCACTGACTATTTCACAGTGTCGACTGATCAAAACAAAAGCTTATTGTACTTATAATCTGCCTAAGTCACTATATACTTGTTTATGGAGTGAATCAAAATTTCACTCCATTTTCAGATTCAAGTATTTTCCTGCCTTTTGCTTCTACTTGTAGTTGATTTAATGCTGTTAAGTCTCTAATCTGGCTGTGACTAGGTATGAAAAGCAAAAATGGTGTAAAAATAAAAAATTTTTTGTTAAAATATAATTTAGTTTTTTTTGTTTCTAAGCCCAAAGCTATCCAATTGGTTTTGTGCAGTACCAATCACAATTACTGAAACCTGGTTTTAGTATTACAAGTCTTCAGACTTACTGCTGACCCACTGGGGGATAAAAACCTTGTGTGAACAAATAGTAAATCACTTACCTCCTTTTCAAAAGTGTTTTCTTGTTTATGTATACAAGTTTCTTATAAATAGTTTCACATCATAATGTTAATTTGTTTTCAGGAAATTTCCAACGTCTTTATTTTTAAAAATAATTCACAATAATGTTTTACTCATGAATATGGTAACTATGCAATTGGTGAACGTTTCACATAACTATGTCAGAAATTAGTGAACAAACAATTCCTAACTAAAATTAATATATAAATTACGAAAAGACAATTTATAATCATGAAAGAAATTTCCAGTAATTATAAAAACAAACATACTTCTGGCAAATCTTTTGGTGGTCCATTTTCATATATGTGATTTAGAATGGGAACCAAAAATGCTGCAGTTTTCCCAGAACCTGTTATATACAAAAAGAAAAGAAAAAAGTAATAATGTAATAATATTACAAAAAATTTTACAGAAATACCACATACAATCCTTACATAGTAATATTTTAGATTATATTTAATTATACAAACTAATAAAACATCTAGTCTTACTGGCTTCTCAGAAGTAATATATTTGTCTTTCTCTAAAAGAAATGACAATGCTCTTGATAACCTTGAAAAAAATATTCTCATCTATGAAAGAAATGGTTAAAAGATAAAGATACTTAGGATCTCTACCCTGAGGACTATTCAAACATAGATCAACCAGCAGCATAAATTAAAATGTTATGAGCTAAGAAAGCTTCAGTAACTATAACATATGCATCTAATAAAAATTTAACTTTTTCAACAAAAAGGAAACTTTAAACTTGTCACCCAGAAATTTTTTAAAAGGTAATCCTATAGACTTTTAAATATTATACACCATTAAAGAAAGGCAGACAGTTACAAACATTTAAATATCTAAAACTATATTTCTGAAAACTGTTGGTTGTTGTGGTTCTTTTAAGTTCCAAAAACTGCTCTTCAAGTTTTAAATTCCTTTAAGATATTGATAGCACAGAAACACAAAAAACATTAAAGATTTGAATCAAACTACCATACACATACGGACATCTTATTACAAGTTACTCTAGAACAGTGTCTCTCAATCATCAGTCACAAACTGGCAATGATCTATCACAACCTTACCAGTCTGCAGAATTTCACGAAAATAAACAAAATTGACAGAATATTCATAGGTAAATCATAATGGTTTTTTGTATTTGCACTTCGAATGTTCACAACAACTTAGAGAGGCAGCAAGCTGGTACCTGGTATGATAAAGGTTGCTCTAGAGTATACGTTATATAAAGATACGAAAATAAATAAAACTGACAGAATATTCATATGTAAATCATAATGGATTTTGTATTTGCAATCGAGTGTTCACAACAATTTAGGGAGTCAGCAAGCTGGTACTTGGTATTGTAAAGGTTGGAAAAGGCTGCTCTAGAGTATACGTTATATAAAGAGAAATTTTAAATTTTCTTCAAAATTGATTCTTTGTAACACTATCATGTCCTTAGAAATAGTACTTTCATATAATTTTAAACTTCTGTTAAATTGCATTTGGTTTATTGTTTACTTTAACTCTCTCTACATGGGTTCAGTCACATATAATAATAAAAAAAGTGGTGTGAGTAGTAATTTGTAGTTTTGTAAGGAAGTAACTACATGGAGCTCCTACAGAGGTGAACAGTGGAACCTAAAGGGAAGTTAAAGAAACTTTGGAATATATGATTCTCTGGTAATGTTTTTATGTTAAATATATGTTTGAATGCTATGGAAATTTTCTTCTATGACAAGACATCAGATATTATAAACTTGGTTATGTAGGCAACTTAGTATGGTAGGTGATGGCAAAATTTCCGAAAAAATGAGTTATGAAGATAGATATGTTAACAAACATCAATCATGTTGAAACTAACTGGACATATAAAAAAGAACTTTTGGATCGATTGTATAAAAAAACATTTTATGATGAAAGGGAGTATTTTTAATGTTTATTGTTAGTTTCACAATGTAAAATATTGTATGAGTTATTTTAGCCAAAACTAGATATTATTTAGTAAGTATGTTATAAGTTACATGTGGTTTGGTTGCGTATTTTCACTTTTAGAATGAAAACAAAACATATCAGTGACACTCCATCAGGTTGAAAAAGGATTAAAATATCAAACTACTGTTAAAACATTGATTCTGAGCCCAACAGACAATGGGCAGACTCTTTAACCCTTTCACCATGGGCATTCTTTACTGCACATGTCAAGAGGTTTTTAGTGAGTTGCATTCAAAATTTAATTACACTACTTTTTGTTTATGTTATACCAATTAATATAGCTCACAAGCAGTTCATGTAATGTAACGTAGTGTGATGGGAGCTGCATGTTCCCCAAGTGCTTTACAATTTATAATGGTGTGAATAGTAGTTAGACAAGGTTCAAAGGGCAATAAAATGACAAAATTTAAGTATAAATAGATATATTCTGTTACAATTTTAAAGCTACTTAGGATAAACAAGAAGAAAAAAAAAAAGGTAACTTAGATTTTGTTTTGGTCGTTTATGAGGTCGGTCAAATTGGCCAATCTTGTATAGTTAAGGTAGAGAAAATAACAGATGAAATGTAAAGTTTTACTGAAAAAAAACATTTGAAATGTATTTAGGAGGTTTCAGAGATTGAGCAAATGTAATTTGAGATTATGAGATGATTTTTTTTTTTGTAGTTAGGCATAAAGCTACACAATGGGCTATCTGTGCTCTGCCTACCATGAGTATTGAAACCCAGTCTCTAGTGTTGCAAATCTGCAGACATACTGCTGTGCCACTGGGGGCATTTGAGATGAAGAAAAGTAATTTTAATCTTAACATGAAAATCACTTTGCACTTGGACTAGTAAAAAAAAAAAGACTAGATATATTCATGGACAAAGCTTTATTGAAAATACTTCACTAGAAAATCTGATTCTTTGTGTGTAAAAAGACTTGTAATGTATACTGAAAGTCTGCCAAATTTTGTGTAGAAGCAAATACTATATTAAAAATTAGTGGTATCAAAACTATAATGAGTACAAAGTGGTCTCATGGTTGGTCCATTAGGATGTAAATAGTTTACAACCTGCTCTATCCATGGTATTTAAACTTTATCTGTAGCTATTTTCAAAACTGTGCTTTATTAGTAATTGTTCAGACTACATGTTATGACATCATAGAAACGATGGGAACAAGGTCCTGTAATAATAAGATCACAAACACACAGAAGGACAATTGCAATAGTAGCAAGTCAAAGCTAATTTTTACTTTCAAGAGATGACAATCTTCTAACAAATAAAAAAACGTGTGTTGAGTTAGGCAGAAAAATTCTAAACAAAATAAATGTGTGTGTGTTTTGTTTACAGGTATGATTCCTAAGAGCTATATAGAAATCCAAGATTGAACATTTAAAATTTTTTTCTTTGAGAATTATACTAAATAAATGAAACAAAATGTTAATTCTAAAATATTTTCAAGTTAAACATTGTTGAAACAGGTATACATTCAACACCTTTAAGGTGATCTGAATAAAATGTTATACATAATCTAAATAAAATCTTACCTGTTTGAGCACATGCCATTAGGTCCCTTTTTGCAAGAATAATTGGAATGGCATATTTCTGTACAGGTGTGGGCCTTGAGTAACGAGCTAATTCAATGTTATTACGAATAATTTCTGTCAAAGAACATTCATCAAACTGAAAAAGAAGTCAGCAGAGAGGTAAGGTAAGTAAACTATCATCAGCTCTATTATTCACTTCTTAAGAAGTTTCCAAAAATTATTTGACCTAAATATATTTTAACCTTTACTATTAATAGTTCAAAATAGTAGCTGAAATATTTTTAACACTGACCAGAAAAAATGCGAGTTAAAAAAAATACAGATGGGTGAAAGTGTTTGATTTATGAATAAGCCTTTTAGACAAAGCTTTTAAACTTTTTTTTTCTTTCAATATTAGTCAAGAAGGTCTCAGTGATGAAACTTCTCAGATACCATATATTTTGGTGTATCAGATGACCATTAAGAAAACAGGACAAGTTTCATAAAACAGCAAATGTATTGAACTACATTAAAAAAAAAAAAAAAAA
>NW_013673603.1:8116-9333 GCF_000517525.1 Limulus polyphemus
GTCATTGACAGTAAAATAACCACAGAAAATAAATGTGAAATGTTTAGCAGTTCAAATTCTGTGACCAATAATAATAAAAAAAAAAGGGCACAGCTAATCCACTCCCTGACACCTCCTGTTGACAACACTCCATGTCATGGCAATGTGCAACTCACGAACACCTATATCCTGCATACACCAAACATAATGGGAGGAGGCCTTAAAATTCAGAAACTTAGAATGGTCAATATAGAATCCAGCTTAAGATGGCTCATTTTTTATGTTAAGTGCACCTTGCTTTAGAGGGCATTTCATCGCAATTGAAAGGATGCCCTTCATGATGAAGTTCTACTATAGTTCATAAGCCAAGTTAATGAAACTTTTAGCATGCTTTAATCAAAATTTTTATGTATACAAGGAGTTGCATGGAATACACAGTTCATATAGAGAACACATAAAAATTGAGAACAACGAACTTGGCAAGTTTAAAATCAACTTCTATAGAGAAGAGCTTGGAAAACTTTATAAAAGAAGCAAGTTTTGAGCAACCTGTTCTACACTACTTAACCTTCTCGCTATAGGTGGTAAAGATGCATGTCATAACTTTTTTAAAGTTACATTAAAAAATTAATTAAACTACTTTCTTGCCATGGTATACAAAAAATAAACTTGACATAAAAACTTAGATAATAATTCAAATTTTAATATTAAGTTCTTAATTTGATAATATTTAAAAAACCCTCAACCTTGCCCTAGTATGAGAATTGTGACATTTCCTCTACAGGCATTCTCTCTTCTCTTATTTACCATTCCTCCCAAGAAGTACAAAATTTAATGCAAGTTACTCATTATAATAGTTATTACTCAGGCAAAATATAATGTTTATAGCCATCCATCTTATTTGGTTACAGATCAATAAAATCAAAAATAAGACCCTTCTTGTTATGCCCACTGTCACATCCTCTCTTTCTCAAATTCCAAATAGTTCTCTCTAACATTTAAATACTGTATTATTGATAACAAACAAAAAAAAATGATTTAATTTATCAAATAACGTATTTTGTTATTTTCTGTACACAGAATTGTTTATCTCGCTTCTAGTTCAAACTATATTTTCACAAGAAACATATCAATGAGCTTTGCTGAATTTTTCACAGCTCTTATTGCATAGTTAGAAATCCAGAAAAATTACGAGGTATCAGATATCATCTGCTTTTTGAGTGTCATTATTCTGTATT
>NW_013673603.1:10333-13562 GCF_000517525.1 Limulus polyphemus
GCTTTTTGAGTGTCATTATTCTGTATTTAGATGCATTATTTAACTAAACAAAAATTACTTAGTTTAATATTACCATTAGTATAAAAAAAGTAGCATTAAGTTCCATCAACAGTTGACAGCAAACGAAAAAAAAAAAGATCCAGCTAAGTACTATTTTTCTTGTATTATTTAGTTATTATTACAAAAGAGACTAAAATTTAAAAATTAGAAAGTTATTTCAATACATGAGGTTAGCTTGATAAGGCAAAGAAAAATATTTTCGTAAGTATGTGTGAGTAGCCCATGCCTTATATAATTCAGTAGTGTTACAGAAGCTACATGTTTTTCAAGTAATTTACAACTTGTGTGGCAGGATTATTAGTTAGACATGGTTCAAAGGGCAATAAATCGATACAATTTAAGTAGAAAGAGATGCAAGATACTGTTACAATTCTAAGTCATTCTAGAGAGAAAAAAAAAAGGGGGGAAATTTATATTTATTTCAAAACTATTTATGGTGGTTACGAGGTGGGTAAAGTTGACCAACCTCATATAGAGTAAGGGTACAGAAAATAACAGATGAAATATAGTTTCACTGAAAAAAAAAAATGTTTGAAATTTATTTAAGAGGATATATATATAGATTATGCAAATGAAATTTCACAACTTTCAGTCGAAGAAAAATATTTCTAATCTTAAGATGAAAATCACTTTGCACCCAAGCAGTCAATACTTTCACTTCATATATACATGGAGAAACTTTTAGTAAAAATACTTTTTAAAAATTCAGATTCTTTATCTACAAATGACTTTTTATATGCTTACTGAAAACTTGAAAAGTTTCATGAAGATACACAAAACATATTAATAGTTATAGTATAGAAACTCTAAAGGTCCAATCAACTAAGCCCATAGCGAAAGAATTAATAGTTTAAATTATTATACTCAGTATGTATTTCAAGGTTATGATCCATGTATTTTAAGATACACAAGAATGTTTTTAAAAATACATACCTTTATTTTGACAAATATCAGCAATGTGCAAACAAAAATACTAATGCTTAATATACCAGGAGGGAAAGTTCAGTAATACACGCCACTTCAAGAATATAACTTCCTGTTTATGCTTAAAAGGGCACTATAATGAAGACTTCTTAACTGGGAAAGTCAGTGAAATGTTTTCACAACAAATTTCACTTTGTTACTTAAAAATATGCTCTGATTGTTAGGCTTATAAAACTTTTATAATGGCCAATGTTTTTGTACATTTTATAAAGTTTGATGTTATTTGGCAATAAAATATACTAACTGATGTCATTATATTTACAAATGCATCAAATTTTTAAAATTTTCCACGTCAAAGCACTAATGAAGAGCAAAAAAAAACAAAAAACTATTCAGCATAATTACTAACAACACATTTAATAAAACACCTTTCTGTGTAATCATCTCTAGGCAAGGGCCGACTCCAATCAGTGTCATCAAAGTCATTCCTACGAATACCACCATTCCTCCTGTCCCAAGTACCTCCTCCATATCCTCCACTCCGATCATCACGACCACCAAATTTCTGAACACTTTCTGGGTCACGCCAATTACGGTCACTGAAAAAAAATTATGAAACTGCTCTGGTAGGGGTTTACTTAAATTAACAAATTAAGACTAACAACTTCATTTACAAAAATATTTACATAAATTACATCCTGCCATGATTATCTGTAGGATGTTTTAAATTCTCAATTTCCAACTATTATATTTTGTCATGTCATGAAAAATAAAAGTACTGTGGTTTCTAGTAAGCAAAAAATACCTATTTCTTTCTCATAAAAAATAGAATGTTGTAAATAATATTGGTACTCAAAAACTGATAAAACATTCTGATTATTTTCAGGTATTCTAACAGCAACAACACAGGTTTGGATGGAAGATGCTTCTATGGGCTAACACTGATGATATTGAAATGAAAATGAATGGTAACTTATTTGGGTTTAATATAATTTATATGGAAAGCAAATATGTAAATTATTATGTACTTACAAGTCTCCACGTCGTGGAGGTAATGCCCCACCACGATTATCACCATTTGGTCTTCTTGTTCTGTTTCCAAAGTTTGTAAAGTCACCACGCCCTCTACTTCCACCTGAAAAACAAATAAAAATGCTTAAACATAAAGCGAAAAAGTAAACTTTTTTACTTATTTCCTAATAATTACTGACAGTTTCAAATACTTTCAAGAGAATTTTCTTTGAATCTTACTTTGAATGCTTGGCATTTAAGGTCCAATCATTACACAATAACACAAATAAAATAGAAAATAACTGAGAAATTCAAGTTTCAATCTAACTAAATATGGAACAATTCTAAATATTTGTGAAAGTTTATCTGAGTTTGAACCTTTTATTCAACAAGTTATATTTTCTACTGGGATTTCAGTAAACATTTCACTGTCATTAACTTTAATCACTAAACCTGATGAGGGTTAGTCCATGTATTCAAATCAATAAAAAGGAGAACATTGCCAAACCAGTTGGTGTTTGAGTACCCTTCAAAAAGTCATTAAGTTTTGCTTCTGACCAAATAACTATTATTTATAGTTAACCACAAGGCTACACACAAGGCAATCTATGCTGTGCTTACCATGTGTATTGAAACCCAGTTTTCAACATTACAGCTGAACTGCTTTTTAGATTTTTTTCTCCACTTAACTTTCTCACTACAGACTCAGTTGATTCGAAATACAAATTGGCCTTTAGAGTTTCCGTATTTATAACTTCTAATATGTTGTGTGTATTCTAACAAAATTTTGTAAGCTTTCAGTAAGTGTTGAAAGTCATTTGTAGACAGAAAATCAGAATCTTAATGAAGTATTTTCACTAAAAATAAGTGTTGACTGCTCCTGTGCAAAGTGATTTTCCTGTTAAGATTAAAAATACTTTTATTTATCTTAAAAGTCTCAAATTTCATTTGTGTAAACCCTCAAACCTTCTAAAAAATTTTTTTTATCTGTTATTGTTTTTACCCTAACTCTGTAAGATCAACCTCATAAACACCAAATAAATAATCAAAATAAATTTAAAGTACCTTTTATTTTCTCTCTCTCCATAGATTGACTTCAAATTGTAACATGAAGCTACATTTGTTTATGTGTCACGAGTGAAAGTCCTTGTTAACATGTTTGTTGACTCACATTCAAAATTTTATTGAACTACTATTTCATGAATTTATGTCAATAACTTTGGTATCAAACTGT
>NW_013673603.1:14454-21091 GCF_000517525.1 Limulus polyphemus
CAATAATCTACATACATATATAATGTATAACTGAAATGTAACTGTATTTTACAAAATACTAGTCTACTAAAACACAGCCAAGACAAGTTACTTTGTACAGACCAAAGATAAGTTTTATGCTATTGGATACAGTAACATGAGTGCATCATTGTAACTTTTGTATTGTTAGCCAGGCTCAGCTGAAAGGTCAATATAATAAAAATAATAGATATATATAAATGTATAATGTTATGAGATTTAAGCTATTTAGTCTAAACATTTATATTTTCGTGTTATAATTTGTGTTCGTTCTAGAATGAAAGAGGCATAATTTATATTTATTTCCTAATTTTTTATGGTGGTTACGAGATCAGTCAAATCTACCAAACCTGTACAGAGATTCATTACTGAAAATAACAGATAAAATATAAAGTTTTTTTTCTTAAGAAACGTTTGATAACTATCTGGACATTATAAAGATTTTGCATGTGAAAGTTAAATTTTCTGATGCACAAAAGTATTTTTAATCTTAAAATGAATATTACTTTGGATGTTAGATAGGCAAGATATGAAAAGAAAAAAAAAAGACATGAGAAAAACATTGCTTTATAAACCTTAAGACTTAATAAAATGGCTTGTTACCACAAGTGATGTTTTTAGCATTATATATTTCAATTCTAAACCACTTTATAATGATTTATTTGCATTAAATTTCATACTTCTTGGAAGGGTGGAAAATAAATTAGAGAAGAGGGGATGCCTAGAAAGCAAGTGTCACAATTCTCACACAATGGGAAATTCTAGATTTTCAGCCCGTGCTGAAAGAGTTAAATAGCTTTAAGCTTGTAACAGTATACACCTGTTCCTACTTGTATTTCATTGGTTATTGTTCTTAAAATCTGTAAATCACTTGGTAAACATAAAGCTCATAATACCCTATGAAATTACATAACACATGGGCTTACAACGAGGTTGCTCGCGAGCATATCTTGTGGAAAATTTTATTATTAATAATTTCTAATTTTTACATTTCAGTTATTTTTATAATAATAAATCAAGAATATACGTGAAAAACAAAAAATATAGTACTTACCTGGATCTTTTTTTGCTGTCAACTGTTTAGTGAAACTTAACCCTACTTTTTATACAGATATTACTACTACATTAAATGATTTTTTTATTTAATAATGCACCAAAGAACACAGAATAATAACACCCAAAAAGTATACAATGTCCTATAACAATCACAATTGTTTTAGCTATATAATAAATGTGTGACAAGAGCAATTAAAAATTCAAATAAACATGTTGACATGTCTCCAATGGTAATAAAGATTGAACTGCAAGCAAAATAAACAATTATCTGTATGGAAAACAGTGTAGTGTAATATGCTACTTGATAGATAGAAATGTTGGCTTTCTATTGGTTATAAATAATATAGTATTAAACATCACAGAGAACTATTGGCATGGCAAGATGTCTATTTCATGGCTCTTTAACAAATTCAATTGAAGGCTGTAAAAAGTATGCTTTGCCTGAGGATAACATTATAATGAGTAAGTTACATTTAAATTGTGTACTTTTTGGAGGGATGGTAAATAAATTAGAGAAGAGCAAATGTCACAATTCTCATACTAGGGGAAATGTCAGGATTTTTGTTTTAATATTGCTTTATAAAATTAGGAACTTAAAACTTACATAATGTTAAAATTTGGATTATTAGCCAAGTTTATTCATTTACCATAATAAATTAGTCTTAATCAAATTTTGAATGTAACTCAGAAAATCCTCATGACATGCACAGAAAAGGATGCACACAGAAAGAGTGTTAAGTGGGTTTCAAAATTTCTACCAATTAGCTACACAAATTATAAATATTTACTGGCCAGAAAATCAAACAAACTTCCCACCTTCTTTACCTTCTGAGATATCAATAAATCTATTACATCCACCATAGAATCTTCTCCCAATTCTTCATGTTTTGGAAATCACTTATTTATTCATGCCTACTTGTCAATGATATGTTTATAACCGACAGAAAAGCCATTTTCTGAACCACAAAATTCTAATAATAGTCTGATTTGTTTTTGAACTGAAAGCCACTATTTCACAAGTAGATTTCATCATACATTAACAAAGATAGGTGTAGAAAGACCAAAATATAAACTATTTACAATAGTACCATGATATGGAAACCTGATATAAACATTCATAAAACTTTCCTATTTTATGCACTAGTTATCTGGTAGTATTATAACAAAGAAACAACTTTAGAAATATATTTTACCTTATATTTTCAGAAAGCAATAAAACAATTCAGAACATCACTAAATAAACTCAAGAATACACATTGCAACTTGCCTCTTCCATCATTGAAATTTCTTCGGTCATCACGATCATAGCCACCTCCTCCTCTTCCAATGTCTGCTCGAGGGGTATATCCACCACCCCTATTATAGCTTACAGTTTTTATAGAGTCATTTCCAAATGAGTCTGAAAAAATATTCAAATCTAGTAAATAATTACAATGTTGAAGTATGCTAAGAATTAAAATACCACATTACAAAGTCTCTTAAAAATAACATTATTAGTGTTTTTAATTAATGTGCAACCATACTCAACTGGATTAACACAATAAAAAATACTATATTTATGCTTACATATTGTACTTTATATTTTTCCATGAAAAATGTATTTTTCAACTATAAGGTACAAAACTTCAATGATGCACGAACCTTTCTTTTTATTACACTACAGTTTAGTGACTGAATCTTTAATGAAATGAACAGCTTCTTAGAAATTAAAATAATTTCAGTTAACTTTTTGTTTACATTATGATTTGTTAAAAATACCAATCACCCACTTTAATAAACTACACAATTGGTACAAATTTCTCAGTCTCAAGTTAGCTCACATATATTTAGCATCGTTAAGACTGTACATTTGCTACATTAAGCTTAACCCAAATATCAAACTTTTAATGGAATCATTTAAACTCACTATTTATAATATACTGTGGCTGTTTGTACAGAAGAGCTCAACTGTAGCAGAAAAAAAAAGGCAGTCATTTTTGAAGACAAGCACAAATTGAACCATTAGAAATCTTCATGCACAAGGTTACAGTGAACTTACACATACCTCTCCGGTGAGTAGAACATTTCTATGACTATTTCTTTTCTTGGAAGCACCAAAAAGTGTCCCATGTCAACAGGGACCAATTAAGACTTTACACTTTGTGTCCTTGGATGACAGACTAATACATAGAGCAAGGAGGATCATACTTTTGAGGGAAAAAGTGTAGAACACAAGTATGAGCATGTTAAGGACAAAATAGTTTCAATGAGTTTTGTTTAGCACAGCACATTGAGAGCACAGAGATCTAGCACAATAAGAGCTGTAACATGAAATATATTAATAAAGAATCACTATTCACTATTTAAAACTAGTTAAATAGTAAACTGAAGCAAATACTCAAATTATGGTATGAAAGTTAATACTATTCTAGTGTTTACTTATGAACTCCTTTCCAATCTTGTATTTGGAAAAATTTGTAACTGTATGGAATGTTAAAATGATCCTGAAATATCACCATGTAATGAAAAAAACTTCAATTTAATTTTTATTAAAAATAGCTTATTCATTGAACAGCATTTCCCAAGTTAACCAATGAAGAATTTTCTTCTTGTCATTTCAGATATACCAAAAACCCTTTATTTACTACAATAAAAAAAAAATTAACCTGAAATTAAAATATCAAAGAACAATTCCATGTACAAAGTTAAAAGTGCTTCTCAATGTGAAAGTGGTAAACGATCACTCACCCCAACCCTGATAATACTGGTTCCTATTATCCCAATTTCCATATCCCTGATCACCTCTATCTCGATCAGTTGGGTAAAAGGTGTTACGGTTATTCCACTGCTGTTGACTTGCTGGTGGTGGACCACTAGGTTGCTGAGGTGGTGCTGGGCGGTTGCGCATATGAGGAGGAACGTAGCGTCCTAAGAAAGAATACAGGAGGCCAAAAAATTTAAGATAATTGATACAACTGCTGTATTAATTTACATTATAACAGAAATCATTCAAAAGTAGAAACAAATTGCTTTAGATAAGTCGAAAATAAAATAATGTAGAACTTATTATAATGTATAAATGAATTTTTTTAAACATGCAATCAACAGGAAATGTTAAGAATACACAAAAACATGAGAAACCATGAAAACTAAAACCAAAAAAAAGACGAGGTAGAGGTATTACCGGAACACTTAAGATTTCTTAAACTGCGTTCTTCAAGATCACATATAATGTAAGAATTTTTGTTATTTATTAGAAAAGAGAAAAAACATCAGTTATATTAAAAGTATTTTTCAACTATTTGCAATACATAGCACTGAGAAATAACACTACAATATAAATGTGTTGAGAGCATGAATTTATAATTTTTTAATATAAACTCAACACTATTTGTTCTATTCATACAGTAACTACACCATATTAAAAGAAATTAGAATCTAAGTTTAATATTTATCAAATTATCTAACATCAGCAGCTGTGATAACTCAACTGGTGCCCTAAGCAGAAATTAAGGCTACACCCCTACTCACACTGAAGCCCCTCAAGAACTTCCCACCCTAGGCAAGAGCCAATGTTGCTTGTTCTGAACATACATTTCATGTACTGTTTAAAATGTATACACAACTGTAATATAGAGTAACGTGAAATTCTCTGTATATCATCCTGTTATCACTGTATTAACTATATTACATCATCACGATAAAATTACGAAAATCATATAATCTTTAGCTAATGACCATTCACATTTTGTTTAATTGGGGTGGAGGTGGAAAACTGCAAGGTTTGATGTTATCCGTGCTACTTAATACAGCTATCAGATCCCAAAATTAAGAATTAATACTTTTATACAAATTCTAAAATGTTAATAAAAATCTCAGTGATGTCAACATTATGTTCTAAAAATGAAAAAAAGTCTGGGTATCAAAATACGAGTTTTGGAGTGGCTCTAAATGATAGCCAACACACTAAAACTTTTCCCATTAAATTTTTATATGAATAACTTATATGTATGTATATTGATCTAAAGGAGAATGGCAGGGAGTAGCAATGGAAATTTTTTAGCCTCATGATACATATCTGTTTTTATCTTTATACTAACTTTCATAATTTTCATAGTGCTGATTTAATTACTTTTGATGTAATCTTATATATATTGTCAACTATGGGGTCTACCCGAGCATTCATGTTTCCTGTTTATGAAAGCCACTTCCTGCGCTGTGTTTGAAAAGCTGCACACACAGAAGCAAAACTCAATATTCACTTTTGAAATGACGGGAAAACAGGCATAAATAATGTTGATGTCAAATTTTATTTGGGAAGCAGGATATTCTACATTAAATTGTTATGAATCAATCACACTATCATTCACATTTCAATAAGTGATATAACTTAAAGATAAAAATGGATTTACCATATGTTATTGTTGAGCATCTCTTAGCATTACTAAAATGCTCAACAATTACTTTTTGCAGTGGGTGGTATAAGTAGCTAAGCGCTTTGGCTCTGGGTGAAAACAAGAATGCAATACAATTAATCTTTTTAAAGTCCATGAAATAATTTAAATTGAGATTAACTTAAACTTTTCCTCTGTCACTGGAGGTAGGTACTTTTGCTTGTTTATAATACCAGTAGCATTTACTTATTTATGTGTATATATATATATATATATATATACACACACATACACACACACATGTATATACATGTGCAAACCTAATACTGGTTTGATCAACTTACACACCAGACTATTGGAATTAAAGTAAATTCCATTTTATATCAGCTAGCTTTAAATATGTTTTGTTTTTAATCTATTAACACACTGAAATGTTTAAAAATTGGCTTGTCTTATACCTGAAGTGGTAGGAAACTAATACTTAATTTCTGAAGGTTTAAACACTAAACTAAAACTATTGGTTTCTGTTGAAAGGGCAAAATAATGGGCTTACATCATTAGTTGCACTTCAGATAAAAGGATGTATGTTTACAGACTGATAAGTATATGATTTATAGCATAGTAGATATTACACGGTACTGCAATCACTTGTTTAAAAAAAAAATCAAAAAGTTGCAAAATACATTTCATTTCTTCGTAAGTCAGATGCCACAAGCTATTGAACCAACCACCTTATGAACAGAATAGCCACATTTTTTAATCAATTTTGCTTAACTAGAACTACTTGGTTATGATGTTTCGTATTATTATTATTATCAAGCTTTAACAAATGCACAATATCATAATCTTGTTTAAATGTTCACAATAATATAATAAAGCTGGAATATTTTTTAATATTCTGTCTCTTAAAATTGTTGTCACAAAAAGCTTTTTTCCTTTCATAAAACTGTACCTGATTCAAAAGATGAAAGCAAAAAATGATTAACTCTTTCAGCACGGGCTCGGGGTCCCTAGAACTGACCTCGTAACCATTTTGTGCTTGTTATAGTTTTCATGCTATAACTTTTAAATTAGTAAGCGAATGTTAAGGAAATTTGGAACATTATCAGTAAACATTATAATGTTTTCATATGCAAAATATAAATTTTTTTATTAGGTCTTAAAGTTTTTAAAGTAATGTTTTTCTCGTG
>NW_013673603.1:22046-26533 GCF_000517525.1 Limulus polyphemus
ACACCCTATTTCGTTGAAATATTGGTTCAAAAGAAAGAAATGGTGCCAAGGCCATTAAAATTGCTGAGAAAGCCAGTAGATTGACATTCTGAGCTTCCAATTGGTCATTCATTTCATACATAGAAGTAAGAATATATAAGGGAGCATTGCCAAAATGAAAAGAGGTGGGTGGGGTGCCATTGTGTTTGATTTATCACATGAGCAGTATCTTAGCAAATTGAAAAGATAAGAGGTTCATATTTTATATTCTAGCTTGTCAATAACAGTAATTTGAGTTTCTAATTCCTACAATACTATAGACTAAGTATTTTGACTTCAGAAACATCTAATTTGAACCTGATGTTTAGCTGTGTTTTTAATATTTACTTTTAAATTAAGAAATTGAGTAATGTATAGTACTAAAACTTGAATTATAATCTACAGTTTGATATCAAACTTACTGGCATAAGTTCATGAAATAGTAGTTCAATAAAATTTTGAATGAGAGTCAACAAGCGAGATGACATAGCCTTTTGACTGTGACCAGTCTCGATAGGGTTAAGGAATTTAACTCACCAGTAATGATCATCACAAACTACTCATAAAAGATAACCTGTGCAAGGGTATAAACTTAGAGGCTTTTCAATATCTTAGGTTAATTATATTCTAAATGAAATTATTTTAAGTTATTGTCAAATTTGTATCATACTCTCACTGACTCTTACTTGTTATTCTATAATCTATAAACCTTGTGTTATTAAATACCTTCTCATTCAATGAAGTAATTACAATATATAAATATTTAAGTAAACTACAAAAAATTCTATACAGACTACATCTAAAGAAAGGATAGTGTGAATTTTACACAGCATATCCAAACCTAAGAAAAAAAAATGGTGAGAGAGCAAAACTGTCCTTGAAGTTAGTATTCCAGCCCCAATATGATGTTTGGATGTAAATAGCAAGTCTTTAAAGTACTACTATACTAAACCAAACCTTTTATTACTAGAGTAGCTCCCTACTGGTTTCACTCTCTAACACAGGTATTCTGTTGAGGTTCTCAGTATATATAGATTCATTGGGAAAGGACCTCATGCAATGTTCTAGGAGGCAAAGCTCAGCAATTCATCAATACTACTGATTACATATGAGCAGGGATTACAACAATTAGTCAAAATTAGTGTTTCTGATTATTACTGTTCTCAATTATTCCAACAACTCATTAGTCAAAACATTAGTGGTCAGAAAATAAATCACCTAACTCAAATCAGTGTTTCAGATTACTGATATTTTTAGATTATTCCAACAATAAATTAAATTTCTAAATTACAATTAAATTGATTGTCATAAAAATAATCAAGTAATTGAAATTAATTTAGGATTATTACTATTTTGGATTATTCCAACTATCCAAGCAATCGAAATACTGTTACTATGTTTGTCGTTAAGTGCAAAATTACATAATGGGTTTTCTGCCCAATTTTAACCTTAAGTAGTTTTTAACTTCAAATATATTCAGCTTTGATGATTCAGGGGTCTTGGTTTCAATTTCCATTGCCAGAAATCTTGCTCACACTGTATTTGTTATGGCAAAGTTAGCAACTAAGGCTATCTGCCATTGTGACTAATTTTTAAATACACGAATAGACAGAAGGCAACTATCTAGCAGCACCCACTACAAACATTTTTTGTTTACTTTCTTTTGTCTTTTTGAAATGCTTACTAGAGTGAAGGCAGCACCCACTTTATAATATTTTCATGAAATGGCTAGACAAAAACAAACTGATTATTTTTGTAACTTGGCTAAAAAACAACTTATAAAACTACAAATGAGGTTTTGATACCTGAGGTGGGCATAGCACAGATAACCAATAGTATGTGTTTAATAGCAAACAAACATAATGGCAATATATTGGAATAATCAAAAATACAGAAAAACAGAAATGCCAATATTAATTAGTTGATTACTGTTGCAAACTCTGACACTAATAATTTAACCCTACTGACACAGGTCTTCCTATGGTCTCAGGTCAAAGGCCATGTCATAACATTTGTTCACTCGCATTGATAATTTTATTGAACGACTATTTTATGAATGTATGTCAATAAGTTTGGTATCAAATCATAGATTATAATTCAAATTTTTGTATTATACATTAGTTAATTTCTTAATTTAAAAGTAAATATTAAAGAAAAATCCTAAGTATTGATTTTTGTGTGTCATGTGGTATGTTAAAGGCAGCATTGGTTCAAACTAATGTTTGTGAAGTCCAAAGTCTGTTGTTTCTTATGAATTAGATACTCAAATTACTGATATTGACAAGCTAGAATATAAGATAAGAACCTCTTATCTTTTCTATTTTCTGAGATATTAATACATTTATTGAAACAACCAAGGTGGCCCCACCCACATCTTCAATTTTTGAAAATACTTTCTCACGTACAGCTACTTCACCCAATGACATATGTATAACCAATAGAAAGCTCAGAAACATCCCCCTAGTGGTTTTCTCAGCCTCTGCAAAGTATTTCCATAGCAATCTCTTTTTTTTCATGCTAGGTTCCAAGTGGTAAGGTAAGACATTAATGAGCTTGAAAAATCATATTTTTTAGATCCAAATATAGCTTTGTTACTAAGTTTGATAAATTATAGTGGAATTCTGTGGTATTGATATAGTAATTTATGATTTTATTTCAAAATGTATATATAAACCTAAAAAAATTTGTTTTCCATCCTCCACATGCAAAATTTGATAAGGCTTGGCAACTTTTTTTGGCAAGCACCAAACAAGTACAAAGATCATAACTAGAAGAGATAATTGTTTTCTATACTTCTTTATTTACTCTACTATGTCCTGAGAAAAATAACTGAAGTTTAAGAACTTATTTGTAAATAGTAATAATGTATATACGTATATGATGTATTATAACTGAAATGTGACTGTATTTTACTAAAACACAGTCAAGACATGTCACTTTGTAAAGGCTAGTTTTATACTATTGGATACAGTAACATGAGTACATGTGCACCACACCATTGTAACTTCTGTAATGTTAGCCATGCATAGCTGAAAGATAAATAAAATAAAAATGATAAATATATTTGGATGTATAATGTTATGAGATTTCAGTTTTTTAGAATAAACATTTGTGTTTTTGTGTTATAAATTGTTCTCATTGTAGAACAAAAAAAGCATAATTTATATCTTATTTCCAAATTTTATGTGGTGGTTACCTGTACAGAGATACGATAGTGAAAATAACATATAAAATAGTTTTTTCTAATAAAACATCTGGAGGTTATAAAGATTTTGTAGGTGAAATTAGAAAATTTTCTGATGCATAAAAGTATTTTTAATCTTAGAATAAAAATTACTTTGAATGTTGGATAGTCAACAATTGAAAAGAAAAATGCATGAGAAAAACATTACTAAAAAAATCTTAAAACTTGATAAAAAAAAACTGATATTTTATGAACGAAAGCCTTTTAAGAGAATCTGTGACAAAAGTACTCAAAAACCCCAAAGATATTAAATGACTTGTATGTAATTTAGATCACCTTACAGTTAGAATAATAATAAAAAAAAAATTCAGAAGCATTAGTTATTTCCATAAAGTTAATCAATTTATGACACTATCAATGCTCATTGGTAATTGATTGTATCAATAAACTGGGTTAATTGCTCAGCTCAATTTGCTAGTGAAATTAACAAATTTCATTTGTCTTCTATATACATAAAAGAGCAATGAACAGACTTGTTATACTTTTCATACAAAAATTAACTATTTTGGTGTATACTTTCTTCAGCTTTTGATTATTGTTCACCACTTGTTGGAATCACGTGCTAGGTTTGGCTATTAAAGATTTATAAATTAAAAATGGCCAAGGTGAGCACAGTACTTGTACTTAAATACATTATGGACAGCCATCCTTTAAAATGCTTTATTACATGCTCATGTATACAGACAGACTCTGGCAAACTAAAGACTGAAATAATTCCAAAAGTTAGATAAGTACAAGTGCATCTAAGTCTCACCCAATTTTACAGTGAAAATTCCCATAGTAATGCAACAATACCATCAAAAACAGGCAAGTCAGTCTTCCAGGCAGTAATCAGCAGTGTAAGTGCAAAATTTTTAGTTTGGTTTTGCTCTTTATTTTTTAACATCAATTCTTAGTATGAGGAATATTTTACAAATGCTTATTTTGTGTAAACTGCATTCTATGATCTTCAGGACTACACATTAGTTTCCTTTTTTTTAAAAATCAACTCACAAATTTGTAAGCTAAATGCTCTAGCATTAAGGTAAACCCAGGAGATTACTTTTTAATGAAAGAAACAATAACAGGCTCTAAGACTTATCTTTAAAAAGAAAACTTACCAGGATTACCTCCACCTTGGTTCTGAGAAGCATTTACATCCAGACCAGCAAACTAGTTACATCAGAAAAGTAAAAATAATTTCTTTACACAAAGAAAAACAAATATATATATAATTTGATTTAAC
>NW_013673603.1:27359-35577 GCF_000517525.1 Limulus polyphemus
CAATTCCTTAAACAGAGGATGTGACAGGTGAGTGTGGCAAGAGGGGTCTGATTTTCTATTTGATGGCTCTGTAACCAAATAAGATTGAAGGCTATAAAAATTACACTTTGCATGAGTGACGACAACATTATGAGTTATGGTCATGAAATTCCATACTTCTTGAAGAGGTGTTAAATAAATTAGAGAAGAGGGAATGCCCAGAGAGCAAATGTCACATTTCTCACACATTATAATGTATAATTGACATTAAATTTCATACTTCTTGGAGAGGTGGTAAATAAATTAGAGAAGAGGGAATGCCCAGAGAGCAAAGTCACAATTCTCAGACTAGGAAAAATTCTAGATTTTATTTTAATATTGCCTTATAAAAGTGAGAACTTAAAACTTTTATAATATTAAAATATGGATTATTAGCTACATTTGTATGCTATATTTATTGGTATACCATGAAAAGAAAGTAGTTTAAATTTTGAATGTAACTCACTAAATCCTAGTGACATGCACAGAAAAAGATGTATGTGGAGAAAGGGATAAGGCTGCAACATCAGTCAAGTTCAAATGGATAATATATGTATATGTAAAATTTTTTATTTTTAAATTTAAAAAACTTGAAACAATACATTCTGATCAAAGCAAGCTATGTACATACTCAATACTAAAAATTAATCCAGTAATTAATCTTCTTACTATAATGGGTCTTATTTTACGTTTATTACACTTTATATGTGATTCTTTGTGCCAACTCTTATCAAGATGGATGTAGTGTATATGTCAGTATCTATGTATGTAACCAAAACTCCTGCACCATCTATTGAATGGCACCACAAACAAAGATCCATAAAAAAATAACACTTTAGGTATTCAAGAATCAGACAATTAGAAAAATAACTATGGTATGTGAAACAATTTCTTTATAATAGTACAAAAGTTTAAACAAAAGTACTCTCCTCACAAAAACAACACAAACCTCACAAGGACTGTAAGGGAGGGTTTGAGAAACTGGAGTTCTTAAAAAACTATTATTTTTTCAATAAATGTTCCACTTTTAATATATAAAAACATTACAGTTTATATCAGTAAAATGTATGAAAATTGTGAGCTCTGTACACTGAACCATTTTCATGCAATGACTTGCATATGACTAAATACTACAATCCAAACACTTTTCCCGTGCAGTACTTCCCAGAAAGTCGTTTTTTAGAAAATGTTTATTTTTTCCTAATTTTTTTTCAATGAGATATGAATACTATGATTAGTAATTACTAGCACAAACAGCCATCCACAGGGCAGCATTTCTGCTAGTATAGCTAATTTAATTTATCATTCTTATTTATAACTTAATTCTTCAGTTACACACCCTTGCTATTAGTGATATTTTTGGCAATAATCCCTAAAATCCTTGCTGCAAGTGTAATAAACTAAGCAATTGTATATTTAGGTTAAAACATGTCTTGGAAGCAAGTATGCTTTACATGTTCAAAGAAGTATCTGAATTTTATAAAATTTCTGTTAGTTTATTTTATTATAATTTTTACATTTCAAAACTTTTGTTATAATCACCAAATTACAATTCACTAATCCATTAATTATAAACCAAAAAATACAACTTTCAGACCTGTTCAGCAATGATGATAAAGTATTAGAATGTTGTGAAGTAAGATTGCATTATTTCACATATATCAAACCATTCAATCACACTAACTACTTAAGTTTATTTTCTGATAGATAAAATAAATGGACTTTTTCAGTTTGTGACTAACTACTGTTATAAAATAGAACCTCATCCTCCCATATTTCCACCCCTTTCTTTTGAATTAGATCCTGAAAACCCCTAACCAAGCACAAATAAATCTGCTAAAAATTCTGATTTGTTGAGAAGACAGGGAAACATACAAACTAGTTGTCACATGCTATTTTCATTGAACATCAAATGTGTTGCAAGTTATGTTCCAATTTAATCATGTTGGTACATTTGTAACTAGTCTATCTATATCCTAAAGGTAATAAACAATAACTTCTTGCATACTTAAGGCAACAATCATTTTGCACAAATAATTTTTCTCATTTCTCAGTCTTTTATTCTGCAGTAATATTTCCTATTTGTATTAAATTTGGTAGTAAGAAATGACCACTTACACTTTCTTCTACTGAGATAATTATGATGAAATGTAGTAGTTTAATTACCTGTCTTATGTATCTGATATTTTAATGTCTTCCATAGTAAGTGTTCCCTTCTATAGTCCCAGTAAAACACAAAATAATAGTGATGACATTTTAAACTAAAGCTAAACTCCAACTTTTATCATTATTATCAGTAAGCTTTGATAATGTGGACTTCTAATGGAGTAATATTAGTCATAACACAGCATTGCTAACTACATTTTGATGAAATGAATAAAATAACATAACTATTAAAATCAACTTGTTAATTATATATATTACTGCAAAATATAAAATTTCTTATGTGCAGAATTTGCTAAAATATATTGAAAAACTATAAAAATGTTTACACTGATTTCACACAGTGTAAAGAATGGCACAAATTCCCAAGGTGTGCATTAGGAAGGGTATGTAAATAGAGAATTAAGATAGGAGAGATAAAGTACAAGTCAGTAAAGTAAAATTTAAAAAGCCAAATTATCAATATACAAATTATTGCTTTTTATTATGAAAAACCATTAAGAAGATAAATGTTTTAAAAATATGAATTTTCTTTACTAATGTCACGATTCTATACATCTGTTATGTGGAGGGTGGAAATGCATTTTGTTTGTATCACTGACATAGTTTGGAGCATAAATGTACAATAATGAAAGTTCCAAAACAAATTTTCATAAAACTCTCAACCCACAATGTCCCAACTGTAAAAACACCTATTTATAAATGTTTCTTATACTGACAATTTTTTATTGACTTTTTTTTTCCCCCACTAACTCAATAAACATTTTACTTATTTGTTATTTTTTTTATGTGAAAACATAATTGAACAAAGGCTTTCTAAGACCAAGACAGATATAGATCATCAACAGGGTTACCACAATGTAAGATAAACAAAAGCCCTATCAGTCAACTAATTTATAAAACAATAACATCCATTTTTAGAAACAACGATAATTTTTTATGTAATGTCAGCTTCATATTTTTCCCATACTATTTTTAATATATCTTTCCAACAACTTCCTACAACAGAATTCAAACTAATGGGCCTACAATTTCCCAGACCTCTTCCCTCAAATCAACCTTTCTAAAAAATAAGATCACACTGAATGCTCCCAGTATCAAGATATTAAAAAATTAAAGCTGAAACTCACTTCTTTCCATACTAAGCTTCTTCAAAATTTGACACTAAACTTTGTCAGGGCTAGGAATTTTTCTCGTTTTCTTTCAACAATTAAAAAATTGTTTCTCCTTTATTAGTAAAACCACTACTAAAAGGTTGATTAACACCTCAACTGTATATCTTTCGTATATCAGCTTTCTGTTGGAATGGAATGTCATTCTAAATCCCTCCCCTTTTTATTGCAGTTATCTTAAACATAAACACTTTATCTCATTTTGTTAATAATAATCCAAATCATTCACTCTTTTACAAATAGATTTATCAAATATTAAGGCACTTAAGTAGTAAATATCAAACTTACAGGCACTTACTTGCATATATTGCAGGATATTATTAGAGAAGCAAAAATTGTGTGCCTAACATCACAAAGTTTTTTTATATTACACACCCATATTTAAAAAAAAAGTAAAAAATTTGCACAATGACTTTATCAAAAATTATTTAATAAATAAAATATAAATTTTATTCAAAAAAATTGAACTAGGAAGTACAAGACTAAGTATTAATGTTTTTATTACTGGAAATTATGCATGTAACTATTTTAATGTCACATGATTAAAAATAAACACTTGCAGACATTCTAATGGACTTTGGCATGATTTTCTTGAATAGTCCAATAAATTTTTATAAATTAAAAACTAATATTTTGCACTGTAACAATGCACAAGTCAGTATGATTTGTTCCCTATTCATATTACACAAGCCAAAAAGGTTACTCACATGAGCTACTGAAACCCAACTTTGAATCATCCACTGATGAAATTAATCAAAAACGAAATTACACACAATTCATATAAATATTATTATTAGCATGCCTAGATTAGATGCTTAACTTAATTATTTTCTACCAAGTTCTTTCATTCCTAAAATAAAAAAATAGAATGTATATGGAAAAGTACGTTAGCTGAATATTTCCTTGCTATATAGTATTTATAAGTTTGATGTCTGGTAAAAAATAATTATATAGACCTATAATAAATTACATTTTACACCCAACCTAGCCTCTCTTTTACAACTTTATAATCAAATTCAAATAAATGTTCCTTCTTAAGAAAAAGATTAATTACATTGTTGCAGAGAGCCCAATAAGCTGTCATATCCATAGCCACAGCTGGACGAGTGTTCCAAACTTGAGGAAAAGGTGGTATTTGGTTACCGGTTTTATCCCAAGGTGGATTCATTTGCGCCATTTCTTCTTCAACCTTGTTACACTTGAAAGAAGCCTGTTCTAAATGGCAGCCTATGACTGTTCAAATCAAATTCAAAGGGCAAGTTAACCCTAACTTTTTTGTTGCAACAAGCGAAGAGCTTTTGAAGTTTGTGTATTGAATGTATATTAGGTAAAAAACCCAAATTTTCAGAAGATTACCTGCTGTTCTAGACCTGATCCATATTGGTTGGATTCATTAATCATATTATGCTACAGGAAGTATCTTTTTTTCTTCTAAATTTGGACAGCTTCTTTCTTCGTGAAACTCGCGCTTGCAACAAAGCAAAGACGTCTTACCCCCTTGAAAGAAATGACGTCATCTATACCTTTTAAGATTTATTTAAAAGGATAAATATTTTCATTTGTAAACAAAGTTATAAAATAAAAATATATAAAAATAGTTTAATTAGGAAAATAAATACATAATGATGTTTAGTTACTAAGAGAGTATAAAATAATATCATTCGAAACCAAATTTCAGAGAAGTGTTTCATATTAGACAGAAGAAACTTTATCATTGATATAAATTATTTCGTTAATTTTTTCCTAACTTCCTAGGAATAATTATGTAATTACTTTAACCTTTTAATTATATATATTAAAATTAACTAGTTAATAATGTTTGATGATTAGACCCTATATCTTCAAATAATTAATGGCAAAGACATTATGAATAATTGTTTACTTTAAAGTAACTTCTATTTTATAGATATATTACAAAAGAAAATTTTAAATATGGTATGCCTAAGGGCGTAACATTTCTGAACCACGTGTATAAGATTAAGTTGCTGTTAGCCGCAAAGCTACACAAAGGTCTATCTGCGCTCTGCCCACCATGGGTAACAAAACCTGGTTTCTAGCAGTATAAGTCCTCAGACATACCGTTGAGCCATTGGGGGACATAATATTGTTACGTCTCCTTTGTTAATTAACTTTCCGTAACTTCGTTCCGACGAAACTTTAGCGACACAAGTCCTTACTTAATAAAACTGGTTTATTCTTTCTGAATATAACTTTACGATACACTTGATTTCAACATTCGCTCTAAAACAAACGCTATAACAACGAACGTGCTCATCTTCAATAATACTCTCTGACTGCAGATCAATTACTCACTGTCTACACACACATTGTTGTCACGTTGTGAGCGTCTTATATATATACCAGACAAACATATATCTAGTAAATGCTAGGGCATTCACGAAGGAACAAGATAGTTATAGAAACGAGGCGTGACACTAGTCACGTGACCTCGCTGACGCAACACTGCCCCCTCCTTAGTATTGTTCGTCCCGAACAATAGCCACATACAATAAACCAATAACAATTAACAATAACTTAATTAAATGTACAGAATTACAAACACAAAATTACAATTCAATTTTACGGGACGTATCTTCTTCCGTACTGGTCTCCGTCTCGTTGGCTTATGCTTCATGTGGGGTTCATCTGCTTCATCAGTAAATGTCCTATCATCGGTAACAGTCACATCAGTGGTATTAACTTCATCAAGAGCTTCATCGTTTCCTTTCTCAAAACTGAGTAGAGTTTCCTCTTCAACGGTGGCTTCTTCAGGTGGCACATCTTCAGCAGCGTCTTTTGTTCTGTTGTCCACTTCGTCCCAACTGAAATGTCCTGGACCGTGATGACGCCAAAGCCTGTTGGCATGCGCCACTTTTGGTTTAAAGGCCCATATGACATAGTGGATCGTCTCTCAGACGTGACTTTCCGGATAAAATATGGTCGGCGAGGGGAGACAAGGTGTGATTGTATAATCCCAGGAAGACCAAAGGGAAGTCTCCTAAGTTGTCTTCTCCATGGGTGGTTTAAAGCTGACTTCAGTAGATCTCTTATCATAAGATAGCTTCATCGAATCAGCAGACGTTTTCAAGTTTGAATGCACTTGATGGTGAATATCTTCCATCCTTTCCGTTAACACTTTCACAAACTCTGACACATTTTCAGGAAACTCTTTATAAGGTGGGCGTCCTTTATGCTTGGGTCTCCTTTTAGCACTACATATACTGCATGTCCTGCACCATTCTTCCACATCTCGCCTCATACCTATCCAGTAATATCTTTGTCGTAGGTTACTCAATGTCTTCTTAATTCTGAGATGTCCTCCTGTTAAAGTATCATGGGATTGACGCAACACAACTTCCCGTAACTTACTCGGGATAACCATTTGCCAAGTCGTTACTTTCCCATCTGCAGTTTCCCATCTCCGGAGAAGAATACTATCTTCAAGCTTCAACTGGTTCCATTGTGCCCAATAGTTCTTTGTCACAGGGCTTAGACTAGGCACCTTCTCCCAAGCAGGGCGCAAAACACTTGCTTTTAGAAAATCAATTATTGGCTTCAAATCTTGGTCTTTCTCCTATTCTGCTTTAATATCTATACCTGGTTTCACTTTATCCTCATCAACTTCTTCAGTCACTTTGACTTCAGCTTGATGACACCTAATTAGTTCAACCTCTCTTTTAACAGTTACCAAAACTTGGCCTTTGTTGTTCCCAAATGTAATTTTATCAAAATTAATTACAAACTTCCTTGGTAGTAGATAGTCCAATCCTAATATGCATTCGTCTTCAATGTCAGCCAAGTATACTTTCTGTCTGTCCTTTATGACCATGAGCTCAATAGTTACCCACACTGGTCCTCACAATCTTGTAGAATGTCCTGTCATTTAACACCTTGATGCTCACAAGGGATTGCTGAGACGCAGAGTCTATGACAAAGTTGCACCTATGGCCATCCAGCTTTCCTGTCACATAGACATTGTATGTGCTTGGAATTTTACACCTAGCTGTAGGGACTTTCATGATGGGGGTTGGTGAGCGTCCCTTAGCACCGACCACTACTGGTTTCCCGAAGCTGACTTATTTGTGGTATTCTTCTTACACTGGCTCCTCGTATGTCCCTGCTCTCCACAGCTCCAACAACCTTTCTGGGTAGCAGCCTTTCCTACTGTGGCATCTTCCATGTGTTGAAGTTCCAGCATTGAGTTTTCTTGTGCCCAGGTTTGTAACATTGCCAGCAAAGTCCCTCAAACTTCTCTGAAAGCTGCCCTTTTCTGGACTTGAATCCTGACGACTGTACCAACCTTGGTACCTCTGTGCTGGACTTAATGTAGGATTCAAATTCGAGAGCTCTGGCTATTGCATCCTGCATAGTAGAGGGGTGTGCTTGCTTCACTTGTATCTTTAGTTGTGGACTCCAAGGCATCTACAAACTGATCACCCAGCAACAACTTGAGGAGATCGGGTGGTGCAGTTGGGTAGGCCTTGTGTGCCATACTTTCCAAGTCCTGTGCCAGCTCTTGCAGACTCTCCCCTTCAGCACGGACCCTCGTCCTAAACCTAGCCCTGTAGACTTCTGAATGGTTTTGGGTTCCGTACCTGAGTTCTAGAGCCGCTACCAGTGCTCTATAGTTGTGTCTGTCGTCTGCTGACAACTGTCCAAGTATTTCCAGTGGTTGTCCCTTCAAGCTCGTTGCCAGAAATACTGCTTTCTGCTCCTTTGTCCATCCACTCATCTCTGCCAGGAGCTCAAATTGTGCTCTATATGCTTCCCACGGTGCCTTCCTATCAAATTCCTGTGGCTTCCTTCGTACTGGATCACCCCTATTGCTGACATTCATATTCGTATTGAAATTTACTAATATTTTT
>NW_013673604.1:0-8557 GCF_000517525.1 Limulus polyphemus
CTAAATTTAAATTATCAGTTGACTCGGCTTCAGACTATTCGAAATTCTAATACGTAGCAATGCCTAAAGTGGGAAATTATTATGGCTTTTTGTTTGTGGTGCCATTCAACAGATGGTGCAGGAGTTTTGGTTACATACAGAGATAATGACATACACGCTACGACCATTATAATAAGACTGGGTGTCAACAGTTATAAAGCCGCTGTTATTTGCTAGGTAGTAAAATAAACTTAAAACTATTCTACACAATGCGCAATGATGCGTTTAGTAATATTTCCCAGGTTTTATTACAATACTCAACCATTTGTGCTGTAAGCTGGTAGAATAATATTAAATAATAACATAAAAGAACAAATGGGAAGTAACTAGTGTGGGGATAACTAGCAGCCTTCCTTCTAGTCTTACACTGCTAAATTAGAGACGGCTAACACAGAGAGTCCTCGTGTAGCTTTGCGTGAAATTCAAAATTCAGTTACAAAGCCATGATGATTGTGACTGTGCAACATCATGAACCACGGTAATGGTTCATAAACCGCCAACTCTTGGGCTAGTCTTTTGCCAACGAATAGTTGGATTAACCGTCACATTATAACGCCCCGACCGCTGAAAGGGCGAGCATGTTTGGTGGGACAGGGATTCGAACCCCCAAACCGCATATAGAGAGTCGAGCGCCCTAATATTAAATATTATCTATATATCTAGTCTTCTGATGGTTCATATAATAAATAATATTTATTTAAAAACTCAGTAAATTGAGAAGTATGTACAGACTTAATAAAAGTCAATAAATTTCTTGTGTCATAAATAAGCAAGTAATTTATCAGCGAGACCAAATACCTGAGACAGGTATCTATTTTATTATTATTTGATTGCGTCTCATATACTGTAATATGAAGTGCAACAGATTACTTGACCTTCTTACCAAATTCAGGAGCTAACCCTTGATATGGAGTCTTAGAACTAAAACCGTATCATTTTATAAATTAGGTTGGGTCAGTCGTAGCTTGGTGATTAGCGTGCCAAGTTATGGATCAAAAGATCCAAGGTCTGAATCCAGACTTTCGGGTATGGACGCGTTATAAATATGACAGTCAGTTACGTTATTCGGATAACAACAGTAATGTAGGGGGTGGGACAGCAATTTTGAATTAAGCATGGTTATGTTTGGACTTTAAGGGGGTTTTGATTTGCTTGTTTAGCCCATTCGTCATGTAAGTCACGTCAGATGGGAAATATCAGTTGCCATTTTATTTTTATTTTTTATGATAACTTACCAGGTTAGTGTTTTAAGTTATATGGGAAAGAACTGCATGTCCGTTAACCTCACCTTATAAAAAAACAGGTAATTGAATCTGTTTGATTTTTAGGAGGGGGGGTAGGTAAAATACATTTAATATCTTAATACTGATTACTAAAACATGTGTTTCATGACTGTGGTTTCTAGTATTTAGTAGCATCTCCTTTGTCACGAAATGACTGTTTTAAATAGGCCTAAGCAGTATATAACTATAGGTGTCATTCTCACCTCAAAACCATAAAACAACACTATCTGTGCTGTGTCCACCACGGGTATCTAAACCCAGTTTTTAGCATTAAAAGCCTGCAGGCTTGCCGCTGAGCCATTTTTTTGGGGGGTAGGCATAATGATAGTGACAGAATAAAGCATATTTTTATGTTTTGTTAAGAGTATTATCCTTTATAACATCTTAACAACGAACAAAGAAACAAACTGTTACTATGGAAGCAATTAAATTAAAATCTTGAAAACTTCCCATCATAAATCAATTTGTAACAGTGATAGTCTTTCTGTACACGGATATAATTCAGGATTTTCCAGTTGACTGGTGACCTAAAATGGACTTTAAGATAACGAGGAAACATTTGGAAAGCCTTTTGAGATAAAGTCTTTGGTCAAGGAAGCACATCAAACTTCAAGCCAGACATAATCGTAACGTCAACGAAAAGAAAATGAAAGGACTATCGTCATGATATTATCTTGTTTATTGATTCTCTCTCTCTTTAGAACATCGTATCTCCTGATAAGATCTTTAGTAACACGATGCTTACTATTCCATGTTTTTTATAGATTGAATTAAATAAATGTACTCAAAGCGTACGTTTTCTTTTAATTGCACAAAATGCAAAAACCTAAAAAAAAACAAAAACAAGTAAATTATTCTTGAAAATTTACAAAAACAACTACGCCATCAAAATGAAAAATAAAATAAATTTCTTTGAATCACCATTTACGTGCTTTTGTCAATTTATTTAAAAATTCGCAAAGTCAATCCTAAGAGCCCCAAAACTCTATTTAGGGGAGATTATGAATAAAATCGGGACTTAAGTCTCGAAAGTCTGGGAGGGTCATGTTCTAGTTGACCTCTTCCTCCCTACTGTACTATTGTAATTTGTATGTTTCGATTATTGTATTTTTGTTGTCACTTGCTTATTTATTTTTTGTTTCTTTCTCAGGGCCACGTCCATGTATTTTATCTAATTTCTGTTGTGATTATTTTGCTGACTTATTTCCTTTCTTGTATTGTCGTGTTTTGGAGCTCATGAACTGTTGTATTTTATATGGGATTATTGATATAAAGTACTGTTTAGCGATGTTTATTATTAACGTGATCCAGTCTTCTTGTGTGTTTTAATATTGTGTAATAAAGTCGTAAAATGTATTTTTGACAGCTTCAACAATTGGGTTTGATGTCTGTTCTTGTGGTTGTTGTGTTATGTTGACTGCAGCTTTTTGTTGTTGTTTGCTTCGTTTGTTTATGTGTTTCGTTAGTCAGTATTTGTGTTTTCTGTTTGTTGTGGCGTTGGTAACAGGGGTGTTCTTCTTTCCGTACTGTATGGTGCGTTTGTTTGATTTACGTTAGTTTGTGTGTTTAAGATACGTGTTTTGATGCCTTTATACTTAGGACATCCTTTATAGGTTGCAGTGTGTTGCTGCTGACAGTTGCAACAGAGTGGTTGTGTACTGGTTATAGGCAGTCTGAATTGAGGTGTTCTCCCCCGCGGCCTACACAGCGAGGGGTTGCTTAACAAGCTGCCGCTACGTGTCCATATCGTTGGCACTTGCAACACTGGGTCACAACTACCGCCGGTATTTGAGTGTTTTTTACTCTGTATCTTTGATACCAGAGAACGATACCTTCTGATATCAGGCTCTGAATATCCCAGTGTTTCATGTGTGTATACTTTGATCGTGTTTGTGTGTTTTCTTAAAAAATTATTCCTTCAGTTTTTATGTATTTTAATGTTGTATAGTGCGAGTTCTGTTTCTATTTGTTCTTTTGTTATTAAGGACATTCACTGTAGCATAACACAAGATTAGGGTTCGGTTTTCTTCCGGGTATGTGGACTGTAATGTTTCCGGGTGTGAAAGCATCCGCTGGCCAGCCATGGAGAAGGCGGTTGAGGTCAGCGGTATCGATCCCTCTAACGAGGACATCACCTCTGGCTAATCGCTTGATGGCTACCAGTTTTACTTCCGGCTTGCATCGTGTAACTTCAGCTGCTAATTGTTGTTGTTTGTATGTTCCCGGACCTGCTTGAATAATTACTGAATATTTTGGTGTATTTTTGTGTGTGTATTGCTCTCATTAGTTTGTGAATTTGCGTTAATATTTAGTGTTGTTTGTTTTGGGGTTTAACTAGTGTAAAGTTGTCTTCTTCGCGTGCTACGTTATTTGCTTTTTTGTTGTGAAGTTTTTGTATCTTGTGCGTTATTTTCATGTTCTTCCTGTTGGTTTTCTTATTTTGTGTTCTCCACTTTGTATAGTTTCCACGTGTGTATTTGTATTTTGTTATTTTTGTATGCGCTTAGTTCGTCGTTTCTTATGTTTAATTTCTGTATTGTATTTGCTTCTTGATGTGATTGTGTTCGTTTCTCTGGCTGTGTTTCAATGTCTTCCCGTGCTTCTTCTTGTCCAGTTTGCATGTTTTGCAAGTCATGTTCTTGCTGTTGTATGTCGCCACCAGTAAATTCCGTGGTTGTGTTTGTACTTTGTTTTATGATATAGATGTTTAGGACGCAGTTTCTTAGTTGTGGTGCGTCGCAAGTAGTCATTTGTAGCCAGTAAAACGAGTGAATTAAGGGTTGGACTTAACCTTAAAACGTTTTCGGAAGTCTTTGAGTCGTGTTTCTGAATTACCAATATTTCAGAGAGAGGTTTTCAGTGTATGTAAACCACCCAGCGGGTGGCTTCCCCCAGAAGTTGTTCAGCTGTTAACTTGAACTCGATTGTAGGTCGCTAACCTGCTAACCTGTGTGCCTGGGAGTATGTTGAGGGTGGTTCACCAGTACGGTCTACAGCCTAAGATAGGTAGAAACAAGATTTTGGAAGAGCAGAAAAATGCGTTTGTTCACCTCAAAATCCAGGAAGAAATTCTCCTGATAAAACAAATTTATTTTGTTTGTTTTTTAAATTTCGCGCCAAGCTACAGGGCTATCTGCGCTAGCGGTCCCTAATTAGCAGTGATAGACTAGAGGGAAAGCAGCTAGTCAACATCACCCACCCAAACTTTTGAGCTACTCTTTTACCAGCAAATAGTGGGATTGATAGTAGCTATATAACGCCCTCACGGCTTAGCATATTTTGTATGCGTTTTTATATGTCCCATGTCACTTTTTTTTTGTGTGAATGAGTAGGTTCGGAACCCCATGATTCCCATACTGGGGCTCCTCCACGATGACTCAAATGTTTTAAAAAGCTTTAAAAATGGGTGCTATTTTGAATGACTTCTAAGTTATTAATGTCGATTTTCATCTAAATTTATGGCTTCAGTCCTACGACCCCAAACTCCTTTGATTTCCATATGGGGGCTTATATTTTAAAATATCAGAAATTGTAATTTAAGTATTCGTTTTGAACGAATGTTAACACGTTAATACCAGTTATCAAGTAAATCGGTTTTGGGGAAATCAAGAGCATACATTCAATCGGTTTTGGGGAAATCAAGAGCATACATTCAAATCGGTTTTGGGGAAATCAAGAGCATACATTCAAAATGCCATTTTGTGAAAGATCGTAGGAAGAGTTCAAATATTCAGTAAAACAGGGGGGATGGTTTGTGAAAGTTTTGAAGCTGAGTACTATATTTTTTGTTTTTTCATGTGTATTGTTTATTATTATTATTATAAAGGTAACTAAAATGTAAAAATTAAAAACGTATGAGGTTAGATAAGGTTAAATTAAGTATGATAATGAAAAATGATAATTCTTCACGAGGTATGGTCGCGAGCAGCTCGTGCGTTACCTAATTCGATACGATAACGAGAGCTGCGCTGTGTGATTTACAACTTGCGTGGCAGATTATTAACTAGACATGGTTCAAAGGGTAATAAAACAATAAAATTAAGTATAAACAGATGTGTACTGTTACGAGGTATAGCGTGGAAAACCTGATGGTTACGAACTTGATTACATGACTGAGCCAGTAGCGAGAGAGTTCATTTGCTCAACATTTTAGGAAACAAACATATGGTTTCTCTCCACCAGTTTCTTCCTCCTGTAAATATTCATTGCATTGTCTATTGAACCTTTCCCTTCTGAGAAGTTTAAAGTCTTAAAAAGTAGAGGGACGATTTTGGCCCTCACGAAAAGAAGTGGGATCCCCCCCCCCACACACACACACAAACACACATTGAAACGCATTCAAAATATGCTAAGCTGTGAGGGCGTTATATAACTACTATCAATCCCACTATTTGCTGGTAAAAGAGTAGCTCAAACGTTTGGGTGGGTGATGTTGACTAGCTGCTTTCCCTCTAGTCTATCACTGCTAATTAGGGACCGCTAGCGCAGATAGTCCTATAGGTTGGCGCGAAATTCAAAACAAACAAAAACTGTTTGTTTTCTTTTTTTTTCAAGAGGATTTCTACCTGGATTTTGAGGTGAACAAACGCATTTTGTAGATGCATAGCTGCAGTTCAGAATTAGTAAATAGATAACGAATTATTTTTACCAAAACAAAATTACATTTTGCACTTCAGATCTGTGGTTGTGTTATAATAGTATTGGTCAAATCCCGCTGTTCAGTTATAGTAGCCTAAGAGCTGGCAGTGGATGGTGTTGACTAATTGCCTTCTCTATAGTCTAGAACTTCAAAATTAGGAACAGCTAGTGCAGATAGCCTTCAGTATTTTTGTGTGAAATTCAGCAAAACAAACAAAATGTTACCAAACTAAACTTACATTATCTTTTTTTCGATATGGGATTGGTCAGTGTGACCGACCTTGTAACCACAAAGTCAGATTGTCAATACTATAGCTTTTAATAGGTGTAACAGATTCATTCTACGGGAATTGAAGTTTCATGATGAATAATAGTAATACGGGAACAACAAATAACATCTGATACGTGTGCAACGCTAACAAACATTTAATTCTTTAATGTTTTGGAATACACATATTCCATCTTTAGGAAGCCGTAATAAGCAAGGTAAAATATTAGGTACAAATATTTTTAAAGTTTCAACATTTTATAAATAGGAATTAAAATACAGATTAAAAAGATGAAATTAATTTAAAAAGAAGGAATAGGATAGTGGTACGATTGTAATAATGTTACGTTTTTTGCGAAATTATACAGGTTATTCAAAACAGAATTGATTGTTGCCAAGTTACGTTAAAGGCGGGAGTTCATTTACAATACATAGACTTCCTGTAAAATAAAAGTTCAATATTGGATGATCCAGTTGAGACTACTTTGAATTTTTTAATCGGCTGCTGTTTTCAATACTGTTACAATTCTAGCATTATCATATTTTTCAAAAGTAAAGTAAAATCGAAGCTTTCCGGAATATTCATGAAAAAGCATGGCTTAAACCTCGGGAGTTTTTATGAAAAGAGTTCCATTTTGTAAAACGTATTACATGTATATCTTTCTGGTTGAATAAGGTAAGTATTTTTCACGAAAGTTTACAAAATACCATCAAAATTTGTATTTTTATGACAAATAGTTTGTTTGTAGTTGTTTTTTTTAAACACTAAAAAAAAGAACATATTTTATTGAAAAATTAAGCGTGAAATTTGTTGTTTTTTTTGTTAGAAAATCTCAAGACTGAAACATTAAAAAGTTTAATGAAAGATATGACTCTTCCAGAGCTAAAAACAAAACAATTTTCTCCTATCTAGTATAAAAAGAAATTTAAAAGTGTAAACTAAATTTGTAAAGAATGTTGTACTGACATTCTAAATGTAGGAATTTTGTTTGAAAATTTCCATTTTTGAAGCCATTTTTTGTTGTTTGTCTTTTCTTCAGAAGTAAAGGAAAATAAAAACAAGCCGTAATATTCATCACAAGTCATGGCTTGAGATATTTAATGAAAAGAGTTCTATTTTGAAAAGCGTACATCAAGTGCATCTTTATAATCGAAAATCGTGAATATCATTAAAAAATGCTTTTCACGAACATTTTGAAAAAAACACGAAGGGTATAAATTTGAAAATTTTGAGGAAAAGTAGCATTTTGAAATACCCCAAAATAGCATATTTTAATGAAAAATTAAGCATGAAATCTCCGATTTCTTTTTGTCTTAGAACAACTCAAGTCTGAAGCATTAGATCATTAATAAAACATATTAAATTTCTTTCAAAGCTTTATATAAAGAAAAGTCTTCTATTCAATATAAAACAGACTTAAAAGTATACACTAAATTTGTAAATATTCCGTAATGATCTTCTAGAAATAGGAAAACAGTTCCTGTAGTTATAGGCTGCCAGAGGGTGCGTCGTTAGGCCACCATCACAGGTGGAAGTTGTCTGCCGCCTGAAGGCGCGTTGCTAAGCGTGACATCATAGTGCGTGTGTTACTCGACAGAGAGCGTGTTGCTAGGCCACGAAGCAGCACCAGAGAGCAAATTGGTGTGATCGCAGATAATTCACGAACGAACCATAACTTTGTAGAATTGAATTGAACATAATCTAATTTTCATTTTGAAAAATATTCTAATCTATATTTTCCGAATATTTGTAGTCTGACGCTGTCTGAACTTTGACTGATTGCTGTATGGTGGACACAGTTTAATCTTACTGGGTAGTTAGCGTAAAATGTTTTGTTATAAAGTATGGTTGAGATACAAGAATTGAACTCTATCGTATATAAGCTTGGTTTATTCATGTTATTGGTTAACTTATAAGTTTAATTGATATATATTATAATTGAATTTCTGATCTGTCAACAGATATAGACCCTTGAAAGTGTCATGAATTTAGTCACATCATCACAAACTAGAATATGTGTGTGTGTTACAAAACTTTCAAATTCCAGACAGGATTTAAAAAAGGGACTGGCTACATGACGCCCTATCTTGCTCTTTATATTCCCTAAAATCAAAGCTTATCGAGCCTGTCAGCTGTGTTCAGTCAGACAGGCGAACACGTGATGTTTCCTCAAACCTTGTATCCTGTCCTTAATGTCCATCGCAGAAGAAAAATCATTTATATTTGTACTGATATTGAACATTATGCATAATCCATCAATAAGCTTTTCTAGAAAGCCTCCACATGTCTATAAATATAACCAAAAGAAAGGTATCTATTATTAGTTTG
>NW_013673604.1:9447-16419 GCF_000517525.1 Limulus polyphemus
CTGTGATTATTATGACGCTTATCAATCGAAAAACTTCATATATTTGACCAGGAACCTTTACAAAGTTCGAAAATTACAAATCATAACTTCAGTGGATTCTCATCTGACATTAGTACTTTTACGAAAACATTATATAAGTTCATCGTGGAAACTCAGCGTGTGTGGCTGGTAAATAACGAAGGGCAAAGATAGCTAGCTCCCTGTTAAGTGAATTATACCTACATCAACTCGTAATCCACTTGCTCATTGTGAACCCTCGATAAGATATCGAAGAAGTTCCAGACTAGAAAGAAGACTTTATATTACTTGTAAGTTCGTGAAACTTGTGTATAAATCATTGTTCGTAATAACTATTATTGTAAATTGTACTTTTGTGTGTGTATATATATATATATATATATTAAAACGTATTTTTGTTAAAAAGAGAAAACTGTGTGCATCAATCTTGTTGGCAAATATCGTAAACTGACTATAAACTGACTTTTACTTAACTGCTAAATCCGAAGTACAATTTCACTATTAAGTTTAAAGTATCATTTAACTCGGTTTCAGACCATTCGAACTCCTAATACGTAACAAAGTACATCTTTCTAATCGAATAGCACGAAAAAATGTTATTCGCGAAATTTTTGAAAAATACCTTTGGTGTGGTACCCTTGGTAATTTAATAAAAAGTTATTTGAAAAGTGTATATTTTAATGCCAAATTAAGTGTGAAATCTCCTATTGTATTTATTCCTTAGAAAAACTCAAGACTGAAGCATTAAGACTTTATAGTAAATAAACAAAAAAGAAAACTGATATTCAAGATCACTTTGCTTTTAATTAATCTAGTTGCTTTTTAGAATATTATTTGCGTTTCTAATGTTAGAAAATAGAGTAATTTTAGAATATTCCAGAAGAAATAAATAGAAAGTTAATACAGAATCGAAGCCCCAGATGAATATGCTCGTACATTCAGCTGTGGGACAATTACAATGTGATGGTTAATTCTACTATTTGTTGGTAGTAGTTCAAGAATCGATAGTGGGAGCTACCAGCCTATTGCCTACCATCTTGTCAGTAGTTCAAAATTAGGGACGAAGGCAGACAGGATTAGTAACTTTGTCATAAAAGAGCCTTTAAGGATATATTTCTTTGAATATTTCTCCAGATATTGTTTATTCTGTGATGAAATAAAGAGCGTCTATGAACAAATGCAAACACGTGAAACAAATATATAGAATTTAGTTTGTAACGAATTGTTTATTATGTATTTATTTTTAATATGATCGTTGTTTAGATTAAATTTGTTATTAAAAATGTGTTACTTATAGTGTCAGATATGTATTGCGTGTAACGAATTTGTTATATATTTATTTTAATGACAACGTTTGTTGGGATTAAGTTTATATATAAAAAGATGCCTAGCTTACAACGTTAGTTATGTATGGCGAAACTCCCGACAATTCTCCAAGGTTGTAAAATATTTGTGAATGCAAGTCAACAATATATCTACTTCCGTAACCGGTTAAATATAGTTCAGTATTGTTGAGAAAATCTTACCAACGCCTATAAAAGGCAATGCGCCAAAAACGAAGAAGAGAGCATACAAGTCTGCTAGGATTTTGCTAGCCCTTATCAACAGGAAAATATACGACATTTGATCAGGAACAATTATAAATTTCGAACGTCAGTAGATTTTCATCGGACATTAGTGGTTTTATGAAAATATCATCTTACTTCGACGGTCCAACAGTGTCTGACAAAGCTAGCTAGCTTCTCGGCCATTGTGAGTACATTGACTTCAAGTTAACTCGCTGGATATCAGAGATTGAACTAGAAAGAAGATTCTATGTCGTTTGTAAGTTGGTGAAATATATATATATATATATATATATATTAAAACATATTTGTGTGAAAAACGGCGCGTCATTCTTGTTGGCAAATAGCGTAAATTAACTAAAATCTCGGCTTCGGATTACTTCAAATTCTTAATATGCAACATAATATTATGTAACGATGAGCGACAATAAAACTTCAATTCTACATAAAACTTTTTTTTTTTTTATTGTGTGTGATCTAATACTATAATTTATCTATAGTGATGAAGGACATGTAACAGCTTTTATTGTGCGAAACACAAGAAAAATAACAAGAAACAAACAATAAATATATTCAGGCTAGGTACTGCATTAAGCCTAACGAACATATATTCAAGCTATGTACTGCATTAAGCCTAATGATCAAAGCTATTAACATCGCATGGCTAAATTGGTCTATACATCGAGTTACCCAATATTTTGTCCATCGGTTTTCTCAACGAAACGCAATCACCTGAACAGCGTAAGTGATTTTTCAAACACGCGGTATTTTATCTCAAGACGGGTATAGAGTAAGTGTATTCGACTTGTTGACGCGGTATTTTATCTCAAGACGGGTATAGAGTAAGTGTATTCGACTTGTTGACACGGTTTTTTATCTCAAGACGGGTATAGAGTAAGTGTATTCGACTTGTTGACACGGTTTTTTATCTCAAGACGGGTATAGAGTAAGTGTATTCGACTTGTTGACACGGTTTTTTATCGATTGCTTCCATCTTTCAGAACGACGTCCTGGTGTCCATGGCGAGTCGTTTATCAGGTATAAAGAAAGACTTAGCGTGGAACCGTAAGCATCACTGAAAAAATGAGTTGAAAGAGTTCAGTAAAACCGTATACAACACATTTAGACTTCCCCTGGTTACGGCATCGTCATCGATTAAATTACCATAACTCTTGAAAATTATGGCAGAACTTTGTTTTCTACCTTTGAAAGTAATTCAGGATACATCTGCCCAAAATCCACGTCTACTGAATGTACAAAAATGAAGTTATCTTATCATAATTTCAGCAATCTTGAAATCTATCTTATTTATTCATTGTGTGCACGAAGAATAATGTGATAAAACATGGTTTATAAAGAAGCTTATATATGATGGCTTGCCTGTCAGCGGTAATCTACATTAAAATCACTGAAAGTTAATGGGTTTTTAAAAATAAAAAAAAGACAATTTACAATCTCTAGACATTCATAATTCTTGAAAGAGTAGAAAATATTACAATTAACAAAGAAATATAAAGCGATTGAATCAGGTTGTATATAATTGTGAAAATATTAACAAACAAACATAGGAAAATTTAAGCCAAATTAAAACAAATAAGCAAACTAAATCAAATGACTGAAAAAACAAATGCATCATAATAATCAAAAAGAAGCAAATAAGTGCATGTAACGAAATAAGATCAATACTGTTACGGAAGAAGAGGAGAAACGGTAGCAAAAATAAAATAGAAATGGATATATCATAGCAGAAAGAAAGGAATGGAAGAAGTGAAAAAACATTTGGCACACAACCCTTTCATTAACTCTCTAAAAAGGCTTGGACCACAATGTAACTATGAGCATATTGTTACGTATCTGCTTGTTTGATAATTTCTGGTAAAATTCTTTCTGAGGAACTTCAGCGATGCAAGCCCTTTCTTGATTAAACCAGTTTATTCTTCCTCGATACAAATTTTTAGTACACATCAATTCCACAGTCAATACGTTTCTCGTCACTTTAAACTTTACGACTTTTATAATACACGCTATAAATCAGTGATTCACACGCTTTACTTACCGTCACTACTGTTTATCTCTTTAATTATCTATCTATCGCTGGCCTCTCTGCCAGACTTGTATACTAACAAAGGGGCGTCTCGAATGCACTCGGGCCTACCCGATCTTCTATGATCATTCGAGAAATTTCACGCACGCTACCACCGCCAAACGCACCATCAGCGTCACGTGACTTCCGCTGTCGTAACAATATATTGTAGCTTTTATGGTGTGTACCTTCAAGAAATTTAGCAAACTTAGTAAACATTACAAGTCTTTTTACACAGTAATAAAATCAGTTTTAATTAAGCATTTTTACTAATGGTTTGTCTGTGAATTTATGAAGCCAGAGCTTGATTCAGGCTCCGATTAGTCTGAGTGCAAGATGATTTTGATAAGATTAATTTTTTGTTTTCAATTTACTGATTTGATTTGCTTCATGAATACAGTTTACTTGTTTCTTTCAGTAAAAACTTTTTTATCCTTTATAAATATATATATATAAACGTGACGCTGCTGGAGCGTTTGGCGCTGGTAGCGTGCGTGGTGTTTCTTGAATGATTGGGGAAGTCCGAGATGCCCTCTTCGTTAGTATATAAGCCTGGCAGTGAAAGCCAGCAGGGTTAATGAAGAGAGAGTAGTAGTTACTTAGAGTTCCCTGTAATTTTTTATTCTTTTAGTTTCGAGATAGTGAGCCTTAAAGTGTGTGTTTTGCACTCGTCGAAAGCGAAATTATCGAAATTGTGAATCGCTGTGATTTATAGCGTGTATTATAAAAGTTGTTAAGTTTAAAGTGACGAGAAACGTACAGATTGTGGAATTACTGTGTACTAAAAGTTTGTATCGAGGAAGAATAAACTGGTTTAATTAAGAAAGGACTTGTATCACTGAAGATCCTCAGTAAGAATTTCTACCGGAAACAATCAAACAAGCAGATATGTGACACAGCAAAATATAACTTATGACCAATATAACTTATGACGTAACAAAATTATATATACTTCACCATTAAAAGAGGCCTAATGATATTTATTTGGTTTGCTGACTCACGCTGTGCTGATTAGCCTTGAATAGTGGAAACTGAACTCCACAGCAGAGGGTACGGCCAATTAAATAATGCATTAGGCCCCTACGTCACAGATTCTATATTCAGTTTCACCTCTGGTGAAAACGAAAAGAAATATTTAATATATTAATGACACACACATACAGTCATGCGTCTGATATAAAACAGTACTTGTCGCATAGCTGAAGCATATTGTAATAACAGAGGCAAACAAAAATTAATTATTTTTTGACAGCATACAACGATTTTCTAAGAGGTCTTCCTGTCACGACTTCTACAGCATCCAAAGTATAAATAAGATAACTAATGATATTATCATTGTTCTCTAAGCTGTTAACACAGCGACTCGTATCTAATTGAAAGCACTTCCAGTTTTCTATTGTGGTGGACTCTGTTTCCAGACTTTCAGGTTTGAATCTAATTAGGTTAATCTCTTCCCATCCTGGATAACAGTAGTTATAGAAAGAGTGGTAATGATGGAACTTCTCGCGCGAAAAGAACTGCTTTACAAGAAGACAAAATCGATTTTCTCTTTGCTTGTTTAATAAAATCTCAGTCAGTCTGTTTGGAACACTCGAATTCTATCTATCAGTTTAGAAGCAGTGAATCAACTTGTTTCGCACGTTTCTTTGTTTGTTTGTTGAATTTTGCGCAAAGCTACTCGAAGGTAGAAGCGTATTGAGGGGGAGGGGGGCAGGAGGCATTTGCACCTGGGCGCCTTGTTCGGGTGGCGCCAAATGAACAACCAATTTACGTGGAATTTATCTGTTCCCATAAGTTTAAGGCTTATTAAAATGTTTCTTATGCTTGACATCAAATATTAGTATATCATAAAAAATATCATGGCTAGAAAAAAATCCCTTGGTTTACAGTGTTAGATTGATTAAAAATACATTGACATCTCATAGTTGATAGGAAATGTAGCAGTTTTGTGTAAAATTTAGCCTAAAAATTTGAGGTCGTATTTTTCAAGCTGTCGACGGATTTTTGACGGCCCAAATAATTCTATCCAAGATTTATTCGTCCTATAATAATAATAATACCAATCGGGAGAATTGTGGTGCAACTGTATATTAATGTAGGGTATAACGTGCACCATTTTGTTATACAAACCAGATATTTTAATAAGATAATGATTCAAAGAACAAACCATAACTTCCACACATCTGGAAGTGTGTTTATTGTTAGTACTTCCCATGGACTTTAATTTTTACCGCCAAATACCATAAATATATTTTCGTAACTTATTCAATGGCTCCTCAAAGTTCTGTTTGTTCATAGAGATTTTAACATTACATATATAGAGGGTTTTATAAGAGAACTATGCTAAATTTAGGGACATGGCTAGCAGCCAAATCTAGTTATTTGATAATTCTCAGTTTTAGATGTTGATGTGGCTAGTTACTACGGTAAGCTTCCACTGCCTGTTTAAGTTGAGGCCTTACCTGTTTACAGGTACAAGGAATGCCCTATATAACAAGTGTTAATGAATGTCAAATCCACCTAAATACTTCCACCTTAACCTCTGTGTATTATTACTGCACTAAGCTATAGTAACCGTTACAAAGTAGTTACTTTAGCGAATAATTAATTTTATTTTAAACAAATACCCCCCAATCATCACAAAGTCCATTCCATGGGATTAACTGCATTTCTGTTCTCTGTGACGCTATTATTTATTCGACCAGCAATCGTCTTTCAAAGATCAGATAATCATGACAACATGGTCAGATACAATACCATGGTAGGTAGGGTTGACATGTAAGGTTAGAAATAAGGGTGTAAAGGGTGGGAGAAGGTGGGACTTTTGTGTGTGTGGAGGGGGCAAGATTATGTTTTGCTCCCGGACGCCAGAAACCCTCACTACACCACTGCTCCAGGGCTATATACACTAGCCGTTCCTAATGTAGAGTTTACAGACCACAGGAAAAGCAACTAGTCAGCACCATCTACCGCCAACTCTTGGGCTACTCTTTACCAAAGAAAAGTTGAATTGACCATCACATTATAACACCCCAAAACTGAAAGGGAAAGCATGTTCGGTGACGGAATTCGAATCCGCAACCAGTAGATTGTGGGTTGAGTGCCCTAGCCACCAGGGCATGTCAGGCCAATTCTCTCTATGAATGTGTTTACCTCAATCGTACGATACAGTAGATTTCACTTACATTACGTTTCTCTTAGATATTATATAATTAATGTTCATCAGTTCACTAATGTTGGTATAGGTTAGTAATTATCAAACTTCAAAGAGGTTCGTTTCTCCTTTCCAATCACCTTGGGGGGGGG
>NW_013673604.1:16828-18475 GCF_000517525.1 Limulus polyphemus
TTATTATTATTTATTTATTTTAATATCAACGTTTGTTTAGATCAAGTTTATATTTAAAAACATGCATAGCTTATTGTGTTAGATATGTATTGTGAAACTCCCGCCTATTCTTCAAAGTTGAAGATTCTCGAGAGTAAGAATCAACAATATATGTATGTACGTAAACGCTTAAATGTAGCTCAATATTGTTACGTAAATCTGAATTTTCTAGAAAGCCCCCACACGCCTATAAATATAACCAACGCAACACGACAAAAGAAGGGTATCTATTATTAGTTTGCTATTGTCAGTGTGCTATAAACTTTGGAAGCTATAACTGTGATTGTTATAACGCTTATCAATCGAAAAACTTAAGGTATTTGACCAGGAGCATTTACAAAGTTCGAAAATTACAAATCATAACTTCGGTGGATTCTCACGGGACATTAGTATTTTTACGAAAACATTATATAAATTAATCGTGAAAAAGCTCGGCGCGTGTGGCTGGTGAATAATGAAGGACAAATACTCAGCGGGTGTGGCTGGTAAATAACGAAGATTAAAGCTAGCTAGCTTCCTGTGAAGTGAATTATACCTAATCATAATCAACTCGCTCATCGTGAACCTTCGATAAGATTTTGAAGACGTTCCAGCCTAGAAAGAAGATTTTATATTGCTTGTAAGTTTGTGAAACTTTTGTTTATAAATCATTGTTTGTAATAATTATTTGTAATAACTGTTATTGTAAATTGTATTGTGTGTGTATTAAATATATTTGTGTTAAAAAAAAACTGTGTATCAATCTTGTTGCCAACTCTTAAACTGACTATATATCGGCTTTTACTTAACTGCTAAATCCAAAGTATAATTTAACCACTAAATCTAAAGTATCCCTTAGTTCAGTTTCAGACCATTTGAAATTCTAATACCTAACAAGGGAAACAAGAGTAGGGAATCCAATTACTTTTTGTGCTGCGTGGGCCACTAGAATTTTATATACAGTTATGTAATAAGATTTATTTACGTTAATGGAGAATGCCTTAACATTGTATCCTGGGCCTCGTGATTTTTTTACTTTTATCTACAGATATTCAATGTTTCATCGTATATCTGGTTACATGATTTTAGCTAAAAAAATAAAATAAAAATTGTTGAATTAATCATTAACTTTTCAATTTCTGCTAAGCTGATGTCCGTTTTATTTTATTTTTTGCTTTTGTTCCAATCAGAAAGGAAACGACAAAGAAAGAATGTACAGTGACGCTTTATTTGGCATTTTCTGGTTATTAAATATCGGCCATGTTTGTTGTTATTTACAAAAGGTACACAATGAGCTATCGAAAATCGACTTTGTGTTATAAGCATTAAAGTATTAAGTACAAGGAAAGAAATAATGCTTAAATTTTGCATTTTATTATTCATGTTATAGTTTCTGTTCACAGTTTAAGAAAAACGTGAATAAAAATGGTCGTTAACGCTTTTGGCAAAGTAGTAACAATTCATTTATCTTTTGAATGTATTTAATTTTTTTTTCTACAACAAAAAACGTAAATTCAGTGGAGGAAGTATGACGTCAGAAGCCAAATCTATTCTTTGATTCGCTGCAGCAGACTAGTCTTAGGCCTCATACAGACGGGGAATGTGATCAGTGTGTACATAGTTTTGATG
>NW_013673604.1:18485-21013 GCF_000517525.1 Limulus polyphemus
AGAAGCCAAATCTATTCTTTGATTCGCTGCAGCAGACTAGTCTTAGCCTCATACAGACGGGGAATGTAATCAGTGTGTACATAGTTTTGATGCGTACAAACACTTAGTGTCTTAGGTTATTAATAGTGAGTAAAGGATTACAAATCTAAACCAAACATACTGTTAATAGTCAGCACATTTTGCAGAGCAGTGACAGCTAATATTTTTTATTCATATTTTACATCGTGTACCGGATTGTGAATCTATGAGTTCGACTCACTCATCTCACTACCAAGGGAGAAAAAAAAATCTTGCTCCGGACTTTGGGTCCGTGGGTGCATTAAAGGGGTGACGATCAAAACCCAGTATTCGACCACACAAGAGTAGTCATGAATTTCCCCTCGAGTGCTGTGTTGTTGATCAACTGTCTTCACTATCATTTCGACATTAGGGACGGTTATTAACAGATAGCCCTTTGTGTAACTTTGTTCGATATCCGAAATAAACGCGTTTTCAATGTCCCACTCTTAAGGTGTTATGCTAAACTTTTTTTAAAAGAAACCGACAGCATTCGTTTAACACTCTATGAAGAAATTTTCTATCACTAACTATAAAATATTGTTACGTATCTGCTTGTTTGTTAATTTCCGGTATAAATTCTTTCGGAGGAACTTCAGCGATGCAAGTCCCTACGTGATTAAACCAGTTTATTCTTCCTGGAAAGAAATTTTTAGTACACAGTAATTCCTCAGTCAGTACGTTTCTTGTCACTTTCAACTTAACAACTTTTATAATACATGCTATAAATCACAGCGAATCACAATCTCGATAACTTTGCTCTCTACGAATGCAAAGCACACGCTAGCTCGAAACAGAATCGTAAATTACCCGGAACTCAAAGTAACGACCGTTTGCTTTATCATCCACTGGTTTTTTCACTGCCAGGCTAATATACAAACAAAGGGGCGTCTCGATCACATTCGAACTTCCCTGATAATTCGAGCAACTCAGTCACGCATGCGCCAGCAGAGTCACGTGACTTCCGCTGTCGTAACAATATTTATTCCCTTTACGACTGCCGAGAATGCTTTCACTCTCCTTTTTTGGTAATGCTCATCAATATACATCGTCGCTTACAGAGCAAAACTATTACCCAGTTGTTCTTAGGCTAGTTATGATGTAACACCTTGTCTCCTAGTACAAAGCTGACTTCAGTAGATTTCTTATCATAACATAGCTTCATGGAATCAGCAGACGTTTTTAAGTTTCAATGCACTTGATGATGAAGATAATACATCCTTTTAGTTAACACTTTCACGAACTCTGGCACATTTTCAGGTAACTCTTCGTAAGGTGGGCGTCCTGTTATCAGCTTCACTGGCAAACCAAGTTCCCGACCAAACATCAACTTTTCTGGAGTGTATCCAGTGGCTTCATGCTCTGCTGTTCTATAGGCCATCAGCAGGGGAGGGAGTAAGACATCCCAGTCATCTTGGCAGCTATTACAAAACTTTGCCAATTCCTGTCCCAGTGTCCAATTGTACTTTTCTACCATCCCCATCAGACTGTGGGTGAAGTGGCATTGTTCTGGTCTTTCGTATGCCAAACAACTTGCAGCATTCATGGAATACAGCTGATTCAAAGTTACGGCCTTGATCCGAATGCAGTTCGTATGGCATACCAAACCTGAAGAAGAAATCACTAATAGCTGAAGCTACAGTTGTAGCTTCCTGATTTGGTATTACATATGCCTCAGGCCACTTGGTGAAATAATCCATCACCACACAAATGTACCTGTTTCCAGCACGAGTTTGGGGCAAAAGACCAGTGGTGTCAACAGCTACTCTTTCCATTGGTGTGCCAACTTGATATAACTTCATTGTAGCACGTCCCTTATGCTTGGGTCTCCTTTTAGCACAACATGTACTGCAGTTCCTGCACCATTCTTCCACAAGTTGCCTCATACCTATTCAGTAAAATCTCTGTCGTAGGTGACTCAATATCTTCTTAACTCCGAGATGTCCTGCTGTTAAACTATCATGGGATTGACGCGGCACAACTTCCCATAACTTTATCGGTACAACTGTTTGCCAGGTCGTACCTTTCCCATCTGCTGTCTCCCATCTCCAGACAAGACTGTGTTCAAGCTTCAATTGGTCCAATTGTGCCCAATAGTTCTTTGTCACAGGGCTTAAGCTAGACACCTTCTCCCAAGCAGGGCACAAAACACTTGCTTTTAAAAAATCAATTACTGGCTTCAAATCTTGGTCTTTCTCCTGCTCTGCTTTAATATCTATACCTGGTTCCATTTCACCATAATCAACTCCTTCAGTCACTTTGACTTCAGCTTGATGGCACCTAGTTAGTTCAACCTCTCTTTTGCAGCAATGTCTGGAGTCATTTTTGCAGGGTCTTTGGCTTAGTCCATCAACATTTCCATAAGATTTTTCTTCTCTGTATTCAATATCTTAATTATATTAGTCTATTTTTTCTGATCCAACGTGCCAGTTGTCCCTCTGGGTTCTTTAATGATTTTTAACTTGCGCAAT
>NW_013673604.1:21811-23280 GCF_000517525.1 Limulus polyphemus
TGTTTATTTTCTTTCTCCTCCAACCATTGCTGCAGTCTCTTTTCTTGTTTATCTTCTCGTTCTTCTTGTTTTTTTGTTTTTTTGCTGTTCTTGTATTGCTGCCATCAAATCTGCTAAGGTGTAGTTTGATTTGCCACTTTTCGTTTCCATCTTCTCTTCTTTTTTTTTTCTTTTCCGTCCCACTCTCTAACACCAATTTGTTGCTATCTGTTTGTTTGCTAATTTCCCGTAAAAATTCTTTCCGAGAAACTTCAGCGATACCAGTCCCTTCTCGATTAAAACTAGTTTATTTTTTCTCGATACAACTTTTTGTAGTACACAGAATTTCCACAGTCACTTTAAACTTAACCTTTATAACACGCTATAAATCGCAGTGATTCACACACTTTACTTACAGTGCCTACTGTTCGCTTGACTCAATTATCTATCTCTTCAATCTATCTATATCTCTTCTCTTGCTGGCTTTATTTGCCGGGTTTATATACTAAAAAAGAGGGCGCCTGGCAAACACTCGGACATTCGCGGGGTTCCTCGATAAGTCATGATCCTTCTAGAAACGCCAGCGCGCATGCTCCCACCGTCGCGTTCCTTCTGCGTAGTTTTGACCAAAAATGTAATGATTAAAGAATTACTTCGAGACTGACGAATTAAGTGAAGAGTAGGTGCATATTGGAGATACATCACTTTAGTTAAATTCTACAGTTTTCCGTTAATCATTCAACAAAACAACGGTTTCCCGTCTTTTTTTTTGGGGGGGGGGCTTTCATACTAGTGTATATATATATTGATCTTTTCAACCATAAGTTACGGTACTATTGTTAGGGGGGGGATTTTAATGACTAATCAATTTTGACAGGTTAATTAAGGATTATGATTATAGGGTTAGATCACGTCTACAATCAAGGGTTAGATTATGTCTATAATTCATGTTGATGTGTTAGTGTAAGACTTTAACGGATGATCATGGGTTACATTATAACTATAGTAAAGATTAAAAGTTTAGGTTACAACTGTAACCAATGTTATTAGGATGAGTTACAGCTATGATAGTGATTAACAGATTAGTTTACGTCTATGAAGAAGATCAATGGATTAGATTATAAATAGGATTAAAATTGTCAATTCTTATTCAGTGTATGTTCAAGATTAACGGATTACATTCCGATTTTGATTAATATTGACCAACAAAATAACAACTATGACCATGTTTAACAGATTTTCTTACAACCGTCAATAAGTTTAACTGATTACATTCCGATTTTGATTAATATTGACCAACAAAATATCAACTATGACCATGTTTAACAGATTTTCTTACAACCGTCAATAAGTTTAACGGATTACATTCCGATTTTGATTAATATTGACCAACAAAATAACAACTATGACCATGTTTAACAGATTTTCTTACAACCGTCAATAAGTTTAACGGATTACATTCCGATTTTGATTAATATTGACCAACAAAA
>NW_013673604.1:23703-26957 GCF_000517525.1 Limulus polyphemus
ATCAATAACTTTAACGGATTGCATTCCAATTTTGATTAATAGCGATGGGGTAGGTTAAGGATATGACGCTCAAAACGTGGTTCCAAAGTACAAGAAACCTCCACACACTCTAGTGTGGTTCCACTGACAATGGGACAAACAAACGTCGATATTAAAATAAATATATAGTAACAAATTCGTTACAACTACTAGGTTTTCGCTGATGTGCTCGACTAAAAAAAAATGTAGTGGTGATAACGTTGAAGTTGTTTTTGTCTTTAAGATTTGTCTTTTTTTTAATTATTAGTCTAACCTGTGTTTTTGTAACAACTTCCAGCTTAGTGTTTTTGAATGAAGATATCGGGAATCCTTTGTAGTTTATTGTCTAGTTGAAACATATATCAAATGCCATTTGCATAATGCACTTATAGGTTCCTAGTTTCTATTGTACAGAGTGTACGGATTTCAAATTAAGGTATTGCTTTTCTGTGAATTTTGATCCCAAATTCTCATTGCTTTCTGATAACGTGGAGATCAAAAGCATTTATAGTGAAGCGTGGTGGAGATCAGTACAAGTTTGGGGCTGAATCTTATCTAATGGTTTCTCTATAACCGACACAAGAGGGACGGTACACTGACAAGTTTCTGATCCATCATGCCCTTCCCCAAAGGAGCACAATTCATCGGGCGAGGATTTATATACCAGCAAATTATTGATCCCAAACAAATATGATGGAACGATATTGCGACGGTAAAGAGGCGGATGGAACACTGACAACCATGGGTGGGCTTCCACAGTCCTGATAAGAACATGTTTTAGACTGCGGGTTTGTGTAAAATCTAAGAAGGTGAAAAAGCTGCCAAACAACTTGGCAGAATTGTGCGGAGTAATAAAACAATATTCCAAAATTTTACATTGAAAACCTTTGTAACAGCAGGAAAATGAAGTGTAATACATTGTGTAAAGAAAAGGGTTAACATACAAGTATTAGTGCACTGTAATTGTTATTGTGATAATGTTTCGTATCATTAATTAATTTACAACCTAGTTGCCATTAATCGTTGTTTGTGACTATTACTTGTGTGTTGACATAATTATTTCTATTACTGTACATCTTGTTACTTTTAGTAGAAGTTGTGGGAAGGAGCAAGTTAACAGTGCTTTTCGTTGTTCTTCTCCTAAATTATTTACAAAACGTTAGGCAAAACATAGTATCTATGTTGTAATAGTATGTTAATTTTTTCCCTTAAAGCTACAAATAGAAGATACGATAAAGATAGTAAAGTATAATAATAAGATACGAGAATTAGTAACATTTGTTTGTGAATTGTTTGTTTGAGATACTTGCACAAAGCTACACAAGGACTATCTTTGTTAGTCGTCCTTAATTTTGAACTAACAGATTAGAGGAAAAGCAGCTAATCAGTAGCACTCCCGCCAACTCTTGAGTTACTCGAATAGAACAATGGGATTTGTTTGTCATTCTTATAACGCACTCACGTCACTAAAGTAAGGGACGCGATTTTGCAGCAACGAGACATAAACTGAGGACCCTCGGGCTCAGAAAAGAATGAAGTTGTATTTACTAGTTAAACAAGTTGTTTTACTTAAATATAATTAATAGCACTTATCTTATGAATAATTTAAAATAAGAATTGGAAATACAGATTCTTTATTTCGCTCACGATATACCAAAAGACAGAAGCTTGTTTGTTTCAATAAGCCACTTCAAGTTATGATATGTTGTTGATGTCTACCTGACCTTAATATCACTCTTATATCCATCCGCCTGTCTCAACAAGGACAGAAACGTCATTAACTTCTAAGTTGGTCAAGTTTCGATTCAGGGCCAGGCGTAGCCTAGTGGTTTGCTGTGGATCGGAAAGTTCGAGGTTCGAGCCTGCTAACTAAATATTTTAAGCTGTAGGTGAGTTTAAAAAATGACAGCTATTCGGTTAAGCCAATTGCTGCTGACAATTTACTGTCATTCTGGTAAATAGTATTAAATTAGGGATGACTATGCCTGGATCTTAGGGCCTCTGATCTGGCCATTTAGCCCATGTGTCGCATAGGATACTATGAATATTACAGTCAGTCACTCCGTGCTAAACAATCTGGCCTTCTTTTACCTTTAGTATTAACTTGTATTTCTGTTTACTGCCTTTATCGTTTTTCAGGTGTTTAAAATATATCACTTGGTCAAGTTAATTTCTAATAAATACTTCAAAGTGCCATTTTAGACCTTTGCTTTAAAGTAAACGTCAGTCTGTTCCTAAAGAAGCAAGCTTTTCGAAATTCGGAACCTTCTAATTAGACGAGCTTCTACAGTTTGCAACGCCACCTACTGGAAAAACTACGTCGATACATTTTTTGTCAGGGTATCATCACTGATTACTTAGTATCGAGAAAATTTATTGCATTCTTCATAAATTTTAGTCTTATTTTTCATACACTCAACAGTAATTCAAGATTGGGCAGATTTAAAGCCAGACGTTTTTAGCTACAGATCAGTGACTTGTTTACCAATTAGACATTTTGTTACCCAATATGAGAACACTAGCAGAGATTCGCGAAATATCTAAGGTGAAATCAGTATCTTTATTGCAAGAGTACTTCTTTAAATACACGATTTCTCGAATAATACAAAAGAATTCTAATCGCAGACACCGAAATCTACAAGTTCACTTGTCATAAGCCTAACATTCGTTAAGCCTTTATTAAGTACGGCATATATGTTAAACTTTACATGCAGGGTGAGTCAAGAAAAAGCATCATTACCCTAGTTGTTTAAATACTTCATTGAAGTCTGGTATCTTGAGCCTACTGTCAGTAGCCCCAGGTAGCTACTAAGTCACGTGACTTTGATGAGCACGAAATCACACTGCGCATGTCAGCGTTGGTAGATAGAAAAAATGGCGGAACATTTTGCAAGTAATAAGTAATCAATCGACACCCCAAGGAAATGAATAATTTATCATGTATGTGGAATTATTTAGAAACATGAAAAATGTAGCAGATAAGAATAAGGCCAGTAAGGAATTAATTAAGTCTAGTAATAAAAATTGACCAATGAAATGAGAAAAATGCTGATCATCTTGACCTACCAACAACTATACATTGAGGCCAGAGAACCAGGATAACTTCATGGTTATAAATTTACACACACGTTTAGTAGAGTTCAGAAGACACTTCTGAGCTTATTGGAATTACGTGCTTTCCATTCGACATTGTTTTTAACCTACCCTATATTAATTACAAACGGCTCAATACTGGA
>NW_013673604.1:27617-34128 GCF_000517525.1 Limulus polyphemus
TATATATATATATATATATATATATATATAGTGTGTGTGTGTGTGTGTGTGTGTGTGTGTGTGTGTGTGTGTGTGTGTGTGTGTGTGTGTCTGTAAAGAGGCTTAATGTAAAACGCGATATATGTCATTGCTGTAAAATATATATCCATCGGTAGGACAGCGGTAAGTTTACAGACTTACAACGCTAAAATCCGGGGTTCGAGTCTCCGTGGTGAACGTAGCAGATATCCCGATGTGTCTTTGCTCTAAAACAATCAAACGTATTTAAGTCTATCCGGTATCAATTCCCAGTCGCTAGTCCTGGTTTTAATGGAAATTTGATCTTAATGTTGTTTGGCATGTGTTGAGAAAGTTTCGCGTTTCTTGGTTTATTTGATACGTGCACTTGGCGAACTGCTGAATCCAGTGAAATATTCATCACATCATTAAAATCCAGTCTGACTCGGTCATATGATCAGACCTGTAAGCAGAAAGTTTGAAAGGAGATTTTCCGAGATCAAGAGCCAACACATCGTGCGAAAAACAATCAGCATGCAAAGCATACTAATGCTAAAGGGGTCTTGTTAAAAATAGTTGATACGAGACTAATTCTAGAAGCAATTGTGCATGAAATATAGCTTAAACAATTACATGGCTGATCACGTAAAATTCACAAACATCCAATGAAAAGTCAACACATCATGCTGTTGTAACACTGCATGGGGAGCTAGACTTAAATCAGCCCTTCCTTTTTTTTTTTTTTTTTTTTTCACATCACAAAAATAGTGGGGTTCGGATGACCCCCCCCCCTTCTCCCGTACGTGCGAGATTATCTCACTTGAATTAAGCACTCACAACGCAGATGTCACAATTTAACTAGAAATATTCGTTTGATATAATTGGAAGATTTTTGTCGAGAAAGGAAAGAAAGTTGTAAGATTGTATGGTCGTTAAAAACAAAAAAAAACAGCTTTCTTAATCTTTTCCACAAAAATAGGGTTAATCATTTCGTTCAGTTTCAAGTCATTCGTTTATAAGTTAATTACGCAAGGTATCCTCGTGTAAACTATGACAAAATGGAGCACAGACTTGAAGTAGAAACGGAGTGGCTGCAACCCCAATATTTTTCAAGGAGCTATAAATAACAATGATAAATGGATATACGTGGTGCCTGCGAAGACGACAGAAAAAAAACAACAACAGAATAAGAAATTATCGATATCCTATAAACAACTACTGGCTGAGTAGTCACGTTGAAGATGTAGTTGATACGTACAACCAATATTCTGGATGGATTACTATTTGTGACATAAAACTATTTAGGCCTAAATCCCTCAATATTGACAAATTTGTAAGGAAGATAAATAAAGTTTATTGTGAATAACTCAGTTTCTGGCCAAGAGAGGGCACTAAAGACTGGGTCTTACTAGATATTTATACACGATGTTAAGAAAACACCCAAAGGTTTTAAAAAAAAGAGAATCCTTATAATCTGAAATCTTTTGAAAAGTATACGTTTTTTTTTAATAGGGGTAAACTAGATGCTTATGTAACTGAAATACAGTTAGGCTTCAATGTACGAAATCAAATACAGTTGTAACTATGAAAACAAAATGTTGTAAAATATAGGTTTTTGGATACTCGAGTGCAGCAGGAAAAGAAAAGTAGGTACTATCTGTGATCAACATTTAACTCTGCTAGCATGAATAAATATACCACCTCAGATATAGGAGTCCGTTACGACCAGTCTTATTGCGTCACACAAACTGATGCGATATTGTTCAAAATCAGAAAGGGAGTATTGGAAAACATGACGTAGGCCGTTAGAGACACTCAACATTTCAATATGGATACTCTCGAAATACTTTTTGTTAGCTCCAGAATTAGCAACAGGATTGGAACCACGAACTTCATTTTTCTTTTTTTCATCCTACTGAGGTTTCCTATGTATTTCCTGCAAAGTGAATGATTTACGTAAGTATTCTAATCAAGTCTTTACAATGAGCGTCAAGCGTGACCTACATTAAGCGTACCGGGCGTTGAATCCTTTGGTAACGTATTGTTACGGCAAAATATTGTTTATGCACCTTGGGGCTGTGGGTGTGTTATAAAAGTGAAGGTCAAATCCCACTATTCGATTTGAGTAGCTCAAGAGTTGGCGGTGGGTACTTTGGACTAGCTGCCTCACACCTAGACTATCAGTTAAAAATTGAGTCCAGCTAGAGCAGATATATCTCTGTAGTTTTGTGCGAATATTTGAAACAAACTTCGCACAGTGTTGTAACAGCCGATAACACAATTACTCAATACACTGACAAACCCGGTAGTAAACCGTATTAAAAGAAGTAAGCAATAGGAGGATTTAACCTCCCTCATAGAATATCGGTAACAATTAACTTTTTTCTGTTTTATAAACAAAAAGTAAAAACAAATAATTATACATAAGAATAGATTTGCTTTTGTTCATGAAAATCGTGTTGTTTATCTTGGTGTTTGAATTCTTGATTGAAATCAACGATGTTGGTATGTGAAGCTAATCCATTTATCTCGAAAAGTATTCTTATTGTTACGTATCTGCTTGTTTGTTTGTTTCCGGTAGAAATTCTTCCCAAGGATCTTCAGCGATACAAGTCCTTTCTTTATCAAACCAGTTTATTCTTCCTCGATACAAACTTTTAGTACACAGTAGTTCCACAATCAGTACGTTTCTCGTCAGTTAAAACTTAACAACTTTTATAATACACGCTATAAATCATAGCGATTCACAATCTCGATAATTTCGCTCTCTACGAGTGCATAACACACACTTTAAGGCTCACTAGCTCGAAACTAACAGAATCATAAATTACACGGAACTCAAAGTAACTACTGCTCTCTGATCATTCATATATCCCCGCTGGCTTTCACTGCCAGGCTTATATACTAACGAAGAGGGCATCGCGAACACACTCGGACTTCCCCGATCATTCGAGAAATTCATCAGGCATGCGCCAGCAGCGTCACGTAACTTCCGCTGTCGTAACATTATTATGGTTTTGGTTCTGATTAGATAATCCCTAGATTACGTATCTAAGTTTTTAAATACATCATCAGATATCCTCTAGATAAACCTTAAAGTATCTCAAATAACATTACTCACATATTCCAGTCCAGTCTTCACACTGAGCGTTGTAACAGGCGAGACAAACTTCACACTGAGTGTTGTAACAATTTGTTTAAAAACTGTGCTGTGCTTTGATGATTTAACGTTGACGAAAACTGTAGTTTACACTTTCGGACATTGGGTGTTCAAACCCCTCTTTTGTTAGGCAAGAGTTGGTAGCAATGTGTGTTATTCATTAGTTTCATGATGTTAGTCTAACAGTTCAGCATTGACGGTTTTGTGCAGATAAACCTTTGTGTAGTTTTACACGAAAATTCTAAAACTAACAAACAAGAAATGAGAATACTGATGTAGTGTTTTAACGAGAGAACACGGATCCATTGAACACAAAGAAAACAAGTGTTGTAACGGGAAAATATGGATCCAGTGAAGACGCATACATTCTGAAAGTTTATCTTTAATGTTTTATGTTAGCTTTGGAACTAAGCAACGATACTTCGTTCCTCTTTTTACCGTATCAATTTTTAACTACACAACAAACGTACATATATTTAAATAAACAATCAACTATACATTCCTGTTATTTATGGATAATGTTTACAGGGAAAAGTTTAAGTTAATCTATCAATTTAAATTATTTCATGGACTTTAAAAAAGTTAATTGTGTTGCAACCTTGGTTCCACTCAGACTCAAAGCTCTGAGCTACTTATACTGCCCCCCCCCCGCGAAAATAATTGTTGAGCATTTCAGTGATGCTAAAAGCCGCTCAACACTAACATATAGTAAATCTAAATTTTTATTCTTTAAGTTACGTCACATTTTGAAATCTGAATGACTGTGTTATTAATTCCTAGCACTGTAGTATATAATGATGAGTTTTGCCTGCACGCGCAGCTTAAACGCAGCGCGAGAAGCGACCGCCGTAAACGGTAAACAGACGAACGCTCGAACAGACACCAAGGTTCGCAATACACACACACACATACACACATAAATAAGATCCGAATGATGTCAGACTTCACCAGGCCAACTAGCCTGATTACAAAATGCGTCAACTCAGTATTTCACTACCTAACTAGTTACTGAAATACTTAAAGGCGACTGCTTAAAATAAACTAACAAATGTTTATTTTCGTTATTGTTTGCATGCTCATTTATGAAAGACTCAAAGAATAAATATTGACGGGTCAAAAAGAGAGACACGGGAAGATTGTTTCTCTAAAGTTGGTTTTAGTTCTTTAGAAATTTGAACAAAGTTATCCGAAGTTTTTTTTTTATATTTAAAACTAAGAGTTAACCGTTTATTTTTTGTGACTGAAAATGTGAAGTACAGAAACCGGGAATCTTTGTATTTACTTCAACTATAAGAGCTGCTACATTAATAATAATAATTATATGTTTTCTTAGGTTGTGTATAGGTGCGAGATAATCCAAGATTACAAAGATTTCTTACTAATTGATAAACAAAAACAACAAAAGAAGTTTCAACCGACAGGGAAATAGTCCTCACAATAAGAATATATTTCAGATATTACGAAAAACCTTGATAAAACATGTATTTTTACCGATTACTGGGATAAATTAACAAACCAAAGTATACTGTTTTATTATTTTTATAATACTTATTACATGAAGTTTTAGTACACAACTCTAGTCAGTAGTGAACTTCTTATCAACTTTAAAGTGATCCTGAAAGATGAAAGTGAAAAATACACACACACACACACACAACTGTTGAAACAAGTTAAAGATTACTTTAAAAACTTCGAATTCTGTGTCCTAGTTCCTTGAAGGAAGGGAATCAGATCGCCGTAGCTAAGTATTTAATCTGGCTATGAAAAAGAAACTTGGCCAATAACCCAGAAATTGAAGTAGTCAATCACTCGGGGTAACAAACTTCACAACTGTGGCTGAGGATGTGCGTTCAAATTACTTTAGAGCTGGTTTTACTTAGAGATGAAAAAATATATATATCCACCTACGTTAGTGATCCATAATATTGGCTTAAGACGACGATTAACCCTTTCAAAACTAATTAAAATCATATCATCGTACATCATAGCTATAACAACAAATTAAGGAGAAGCTTATACAAAATGACAGCGATAGACGCGTTTATGACCGATATTCAAAGTAATAGGATCTTTAGCGATTTATATTAACGTAAGAAAATCCTCGATATTTTATGGACTTTATAAATTTAGTATAATTGACTGGATCAGGAAGCAGTTTTCCTCTAAATTACGACTTGAAGAAAGCGATTCAAAGTCTTGATTATTATTACTACTATATTTGTTTTATATGTGGATGACAATGAACTAAATGTACATGTGCAGGGTCCCAGAAAGTGTTCCGTTTCAAGAGTAAATAAGACCAAAATTAAAAGTAACAAATATTTTCTATTTCTTGCTTTTGAAGTTCATATGTCATGCTGTGTTGTAGCCTACAGAGTACATAATTCTTTTCGTGATTCGCGATATGCGCACTTTTTACAGACATCACGACAGTACAAGTTGCAACGTTAAGCGTCCCTTTTCTCACGTCATTTTAGTGTCTACTGACTGACAGACAACACACTACTGTATCGTGGTGCAAGCGGTTAAAACAGGGGTCCCCTCCAGGCGGCTTTCGGGGGAAACTAGCTTAAATGTGGATAACACACTGTTAATAACTTGAAGCAAAGATTTAAATGCGTAAATCTTACAATAAGGTTGAAGTAATCGGATACCAATCGTTGTAATGATTAGTAGCCTATACGATCACATAAGTCTAGTTAGTAATTAGTAACTCTTTAAAGAAATATTAAAGAAGCATTCCACATCAGCCTGACTGACAACACTCTCAGCGAACCTAGCATAGAAGTCAGCAAAACCTGGATACCCCCACCCTTCTTGAAAACATTGAAATGGTTACTTAGCCAGTGGGTTAAACATCACACTTCCACCAAGAAACCAAGGGTCGAATACCAACTACTACTAACACAGAATATAATTCTTGTCAGGACTTCTGAGACGATGGCAAACTGGTAGACAAATCATAGGACAACATTAGTGAACAATTACTATACAGATAATATACGACTACACTTAGTGATAGTATGCGCTAAAGATCATAAAAAACAGTTTTAAGTGTGGGCGATAAAAGAGATTTTAAAATGTGGACAAATGGAAGAAAAAAGGTCTTAACGCTTGCAACTTAAGTTTTAAACGTACATGATACAAGAGGAGACTCGGAATTACAAAGCATAACTGCCATAACAAAAAACAACGTTATGGCAGTTCCCTAGGTACAATGTTGTTTTTTGTTATGGCAGTTCCCTAGGTACAATTGTTGTTTTTTCCCTAGGTACAAGTTATGGCAGTTTGTTGTTTTTTCTATGTTGTTTTTGTTATGGCAGTTCTCTAGGTACTATTACCTAGAGAACTGCC
>NW_013673605.1:0-2288 GCF_000517525.1 Limulus polyphemus
AAACAACCTTTAGTAACATTGACCACCTTTGTAAAATACATGTAATACAAATATATAATTGAAAACGAAAACATAAGTTGTGACGTCATTCAACTAATATTTAACAATAGATTTGTTCAAATCCTATGGACAGTAAGCTCGTCGTTAAAATAATAGTATTAACATAATTAAATCTAGACACTGATGATGTAATCATATAAAGAAGTATAGTAACACCTTTGTAAAACTCGTGTAAGATAAAACTATAAAGTAACATGTGTGAACGAATTATTTTCCAAAGTTATAAAGATATCATGAAGTCAAAGTAGTGAAACAGTAAATTTTAAATCATTACATTATATTTAAATAAGCGTCCTTTGTTCAGTACAATTTACATGTATATGGTCAGGAAATTAAGTTATATATAGAGCTAGTAAATTAGTGTTTTAAACCTAGCCATGTTGAGATACGTGATACGTGTCGTGCACGTCATTGTCTATGAAGTCGTGGCGGCCTAGCAATGCGCCCTTTCTAATGACATTATTGCATGGCGCCAGTGCTCTCTGGTTCCACTTCGTGGACCTATGACATCATTGTCTTTGGTGAAATCTCTTCTCTCCCTCCCCCTGGGTCGACACACGTGTAGCGCCCTCTGGTGACAATGAGAGTGGTATCCGGGATAGCTACTAGTATGTTCCCAACTGGTAAGTATGTCTTGTAGACAGTTTAGTTGTAAAATATCAACTGTAACCAGTATGACCACAGCGGTAAGTAAGGTGTTTTAAGTTGGGTCTATATACCTTTCTTGTAACTAGCTTCTATGCAATTCGGTATAAGTTAGTCTAACAAAGGATTTTTTTTAACTGTGCTCTTTTCAACAATAATAAAATATTCAGAGAACCTAAATGATTTTATAGGGTGAAATAATATTCATTCTAAATTTTTTCAAAAACTAAACAATCTTTAAACTATTTTGTAGTGAACCAGCTACAACAACTCCAGCTTCTCTGGAAGATGAGGACATCAGAGGGCTCAACTACATTCAACCAGTCCCACAATCGCAGTCTCGACCTCAACCAAAAGTTGAAGATTTCTAAACGAAGTCCAAGCCCACACTGGGCCGTAACTAGACTTCAGGGGTGTCAGATGTTTAATTATTATATGATATTTTCTTGTTTAACATTTTCTTATACCTTAGCTGTTTATGAATCATACCAGTAAACAAAGAAATATGTTACAATGTTAAACTGTTGTTATTTTACTTTATTAGGGCTGTTTGGTTTTTTTGTTCATTATATATTTTTAAACAAAATTATAATGACATATTTCTATCTATGTTACTTATCATTCATGATATCAGAAAAACACGTAGGTTCAACAAGTCTTGATACAAGATAAATAAACCTATAACCTGTATGCTTTCGAAAGGTGGACCTTTCTTCTTCAGGGGCAAAATGGGATTCTCTAAAAAAGAAAGGTCCAACTTTTGAAAGCTCTTGGGTTATAAAGTTTTTATCATTTTATATCAAGTGATGTTTAGCTGTTATCAATTTCAAAGTTTGTAAAATATTAATCTTAGGTTTTTGATATATTATTCACTTTATTTTTTTCATTTTTAAAATAAGAAAATAGAAAATTACATGAAAGTAGAAAATGCTACAAGTTTTTAATTTCATTCTTTCAGTACAGAATATTTTCATAAATCAACATTAAATCTTTCTTTTCGATTTGCTTTCTGTGTGACCTTTTTGATCCCCTAAAGAGACAGCGATAAGTACACAGACTTACAACACTAAAATCCTGGGCTTCATTCCACGCAGTGGACACAGCAGATAACCAACTATGGCTTTACTCCAAAACAAACAAACAAACATGTAGCTATTTGTAGTTGAAGCAGCGAGTAGTGTTTAATCTTTCACATCAAAGCTAATTTATTGATCAACTTATGAAGAGCATCTCCAAGTACAAGCCAAATCTTTCCATCAACTTATGAGGAGAATCTCCAAGTACAAGCTGACTCTTTCCATCAACTTATGAGGAGAATCCCCAAGTACAAGCCGAATCTTTCCATCAACTTATGAGGAGAATCTCCAAGTACAAGCCGAATCTTTCCATCAACTTATGAGGAGAATCTCCAAGTACAAGATGAATATTTCCATCAACTTATGAAGAGAATCTCCAAGTACAAGCCGAATCTTTCCATCAACTTATGAGGAGAATCTCCAAGTACAAGCCGAATCTTTCCATCAACTTATGACGAGAATCTCCAAGTACAAGCCGAATCTTTCCATCAACTTATGACGAGAATC
>NW_013673605.1:3305-8619 GCF_000517525.1 Limulus polyphemus
GAGAATCTCTGGCCAAAATCTGAATCTTTCCATCAACTTATTATGAGAATCTCTGGCCAAAATCTGAATCTTTCCATCAACTTATTATGAGAATCTCTGGCCAAAATCTGAATCTTTTCATCAACTTATTATGAGAATCTCTGGCAAAATCTTAATCTTTCCATCAACTTATTATGAGAATCTCTGGCCAAAATCTGAATCTTTCCATCAACTTATTATGAGAATCTCTGGCCAAAATCTGAATCTTTCCATCAACTTATTATGAGAATCTCTGGCCAAAATCTGAATCTTTCCATCAACTTATTATGAGAATCTCTGGCCAAAATCTGAATCTTTCCATCAACTTATTATGAGAATCTCTGGCTAAAAGCTTAATCTTTCCATCAACTTATTATGAGAATCTCTAGCTAAAATCTGAATCTTTCCATCAACTTATGAGGAGAATCCTTGATTAAAAGCTGAATCTTTCCATCAACTTATGAGGAGAATCCTTGTTTAAAAGCTGAATGTGTACATCAATTTATGATGAAATAACCTAGATAACTAACATTTGTAATCATACTTCTCTGTTCTCAGCTGTCTTTTGGTGAGGTCTCAACATTAATAATGCAAAATCATTAGGCAGTATTATTATTTCAAAATAGTAAAAACTATTGCTTCTGGAGTATTAAAGTGAACGAAATTTTTCTGGATTCAGAAATATTACAAATTTTAGTTAATATATTTCAATTGATGGAAAATTTGCGCATAGCAACAAAAATATACATAACAGTGACAAAACTTAGAGTTCTGTTAGTACAAAGTTTGATACTACAATGTCAATGTTATTAATTCTTAGTTCCACTAAATAATGCATTTTTCACCTTTATTGTGTTCAGAAATCTTTCGTGAAACGTTCCCTAGATTTATATACCTTTTATACAAAGTTGTATGTAAATAAAACTAATTTTCTATTCAGTTTTCTTTTCTTTGTTATTGTTACGTCTCTGGTCGTTAGTTAACTTCCCGTATAATTTCTTTCCGATGAAACTTTAGCAACACAAGTCCTTTCTTAAATAAAACTAGTTTATTCTTTCTCAATACAACTTTGAAATTCACTTAATTTCAACGGTTACACTATAAGTTAAACAAACGCTATAATTCACAACGAACGACACACGCGCTCGACCCAACAATACGTCTCTATCTCTGTCTGCAGTTCAATTACAGTACATTGTTGCCGTCACTTCTTGGCGGCTTATATACAAGAATACCGCATATCTGGTAACCTCTCGAGGCTTCAAGAAAGGACATGAACGTTCTAGAAGCGCATGACGTGTTACTAGAGTCACGTGACCTCCGCTGTCGTAACATTATTATATTTAAAAAATTACTGAACATGAAATACGGGATAAATTTAAAGATACCGAGTCTCGTTTTAGTACACATTGGTTTCGCTGGAATCCAATAAAATGTTAATATCTTAATAACCAAAGTAGCTAATAAATTTGTGGGAAATTTCACTGTGCAATGTTAAGACGAGCAAGCAATATTTGAAAGAAGCTAAAAAAATATTTTGTACAATTGAAACAGTAACGGAATGAGCACCAGGTTTTGTAAAAAAAAAACAGAGTAATCTAACTCTACCGGATAATGTAAGATCAATATAAAAATGGTCATAAAATGAATGTCAGTTTTAGAAAAAATATGATGTCCACTTCATCAGTAAACCTAGACCAAGACATGTACAATATTATACTGTTTCTATCGTTGGGTGGGTTACAATACTATATTGTTATAACGTGTTCTATCGTTGGGTTGGTTACAATACTATATTGACATAACGTGTTCTATTTTTGGGTTAGTTACAATACTGTATTATTGTAACGTGTTCTATCCTTAAGTTAGTCACAATACTATATTGACATAACGTGTTCTATCTTTGGGTTAGTTACAATACTGTATTATTGTAACGTGTTCTATCCTTAAGTTAGTCACAATACTATATTGACATAACGTGTTCTATCTTTGGGTTAGTTACAATACTATATTGACATAACGTGTTCTATCTTTGGGTTAGTTACAATACTGTATTGACATAACGTGTTCTATCTTTGGGTTAGTTACAATACTGTATTATTGTAACGTGTTCTATCCTTAAGTTAGTCACAATACTATATTGACATAACGTGTTCTATCTTTGGGTTAGTTACAATACTATATTGACATAACGTGTTCTATCGTTGGCCGCGTTACAATATTGTTGTGACGTGCTCTATCTTTGGATTAGTTACAATATTGTTGTGGCGAGCTCTATCTTTGGGTTAGTTACAATATTGTTGTGACGTGCTCTATCTTTGGATTAGTTACAATATTGTTGTGACGTGCTCTATCTTTGGATTAGTTACAATATTGTTGTGACGTGCTCTATCTTTGGATTAGTTACAATATTGTTGTGACGTGTTCTATCTTTGGGTTAGTTACAATATTGTTGTGACGTGTTCTATCTTTGGGTTAGTTATAATATTGTTATGACGTGTTCTATCGTTGGCCGCGTTACAATACTATATTTTTTAACGTGCTGTATTGTTGAGTTTTTTTTTATTTATTTATTTTGGTTATTTGATACTGTGTTACTATACTTATCTTGTACTAATACTGAAAAGTAAAAGCGATATCAAAGTCAACAAATAACATGATACTAATGTAAAATGTGATTTTAAACTAACCATGGACTGTTGGAGTTTATTTACACCGTAATAATATAAATTATATTCTAACATAAAGTTTATCATACATGTTTTAAAAATTAACCCCAAAAATCAAGTCATTCTTAAAATGACACCGAGCTTAACAAAAATAAAAGTGATACAATAAATTAGCAATTGTTAATCTTTAAGCAGCTTGGGCAGAGATTTTTCTGGTTACTAAAAATGTAATTTAATATGTATTTTAGGTATTTGTTGGAAAAGTAATTTTTCAGTAAGAAATTGGCTTCGTCGTAACCGTGCCGGGTTTCCGATCTGAAAGTCTACAGTTCGAGTTGCCAGTGAAGACACTTGAATTTAACTATGACTTTCAATTGCGCTATTTGGTTAAGAGTAGTTAGTGGTTCTGCTATCTGGCTACCCCCACCCCCTTTGGCCAATAGTTCTAAACTTGGGATGGTTAGGCCTTCACATGGTTGTTTAGCCGATGTGTACCAGTACCAAAAAGGGTTAGCCCTTTCGCCTCGGGATCGTGTAATTTGCGGAAAACATGTCGCGAATTTCATTTGTACAACAACACATACCATAATTCTGTTATTTCTTAACGAATTCTCTCAAAAACTGCTTAAATATCATAAGTATCTCGTACACAAAGAATGACAATTATAGTTAAGTGTTTTCAATAAAAAAATATCTACCGCAGTTACTTGAACTCAAATTATTAACAAATCGAATGAAAGGTGATTTTTATTCTAAGTATAAAAAAACTTTACTTCATCTTATAGTTTTAATATTTCATTTGTATAACCTTTAGAACCTCCTAAAAGAATATCAAAAGATTTTTAAGGTAAATATTTATATTTTATTTTTCTCTACTATTATTATCATCAATGTAAAATGAAATGAAACAATTAAAATTAGGAAATAGAAAAGAAACATACCTTTTAATTTTTGTTAAATTCGTAATTTCAAGTCTTATTCTTTCAGGTCTTGTAGTTAATTTTCAATGTTTTACTTTCCTTTCTTGTCCTTACCACTTATTATTCATCTCAACACAAGCCAACGGTGCCCTAGAGACATATTACAGTTTATCTGGCAGACATGCGCGACACTTCGGAAAAATTCTCGTGCACCGCATAATATCGTTGAGAACTGATGCAAGAAAGGATGTATATTTAAAGATGTTTAAACCTTTCAAATGTGCATTTTAATACATAACTAATACATCATTAACTAAAATATAATAGTAAGGCCTAAATACAAGTCTATAAAACCCCGCTATTCGCGTGAATTTTTACTCCTGATGATGGTAGCGGAAGCTACCGAAACATGTGGAATCATTTTATTTATTTTTTTAATTATATTGTGTAATGTAAACGTTGTTTTGTCTATATTCTTAAATAAAGTTTATGGCACAATGTTGCCCAGTTTATATTTTGTTTTTAATACATACTACAGTCAGTTACATTTACTCCGTGCGCGCTAATTTCAAAATAGCCGATGTTTGATTATAGTGTAAAATGAGCTCTTTGTAATGACTATACACTGTGTATGTAACTCTACATGTAGACTACATATTTCAAACAAATCTGTTGAATGTGGGTGCGGCACCTGTCAGGGATTGAAAAAATTTATTACTTGTTTCAACTGCATTCATTCAGAGATCTTTGAAATGTACGAGTCAAAGGGTTATGTAAGCATTTTATTGTCCAGACATACAACTAAACAGCTGCCAATGTATTGTTGAAGATACAGAGTGCCAAAGGGACTTTTGCTACAGGCTATGTTCACTGTTACACCCATCATCAAAAACAATGCTTCAACAGAAGCCCCCCCAAAAAAATGAACACTTAACTTACTTATAAACTTACTTGCAGAATTTCCCCGCTAATCGATCGACACAAACACTCTAACTTAACTCACCGATTAACTGAATCCTAGATGCACTAACCCTGACTTTTTACACTGAATGAAATCACTCAATAGCTCACTGGACTGATAAACTAATTAACTTACTGAGTCTGGTATTCAAACACAATCTAGTTTTCTATATAATGTAGGAAAGTTGTTATAAAAACTACTTTACGAAGAAATTTTTATCCCACTCCAACCCAAAGGATGATGAGGAAAGAGCTGAGAGTACCTATCTGGCCATTCAGGATGAGCCAGATGATGAAACATTGGATTTAGAGACAATAGGCGGTAGATCCAGAGGCTACTGCTCCATTTTGAGCATAGCTATGATTGAAGTCAAGGATCAAGGAGCTAGAATGGCTGATGCAAGTAGATGTAATGCCCAGAATATCAACAGTTTGTGCAACTGAAAACGACAGCTAGGAATTCAAAACTCACTTTAAAGTGTACTGTAGTCAAGTCGCCAAGTTATAAGTTAAAATAAATGCACTAAATTGTATTATTAACATGTGATTTCTTAAAGTTAGAATGGTTTTTGGATCAAAAGATCAATTGAATCAAAAGGGCTTTGCAACCCTTACTTTCTGCACTATTAAGCAAAGTTTCACTGTAAGAGATATCCAACACCAACTTCTAGAGGAAGAATGTTCATGAAAACATAAGCACTATCGACAACATCCTACTAACCTGCAATGCCAAGATCTCGAACGTAC
>NW_013673605.1:8771-13894 GCF_000517525.1 Limulus polyphemus
AATAAATCGAGATAGAATTGCAGACAGGCAGAGATAGAGACGCACAATTGAGTCAAGCGCGGTAGTAAGTAAATGCGTGAATCGTTCTTTGTGAATTATAGCGTGTGTTTAAGTTAAAGTAACTGTGGAAATTAAGTGTATTGCAAAGTTGTATTGAGAAAGAATAAACTAGGTTTACTTAAGAAAGGACTTGTATCGCTGAAGATTCTCGGGAAGAATTTCTACGGGAAATTAACAAACGAACAGAGACGTAACAGTACGTTTCATACATTGATTTTGTCCATTTGACGTGCTTAATTCATAAGAATAACCAGACAAGAACAAGTCCAAAACAGAAAACTTCAAAAACTGCGACTTTATTCCTGATAATGTAATATTTAATCTGAGTGATCTTCAACTTGATGATGTTTGCAAACAAGCACGAATAAAAGGTCTTAATTTAGCATTACAGCTTTCAAACCCAACTATGCTACTTATATTTATAACTTTAAAAAGGCTTATAAAACCCCTACTTCCTTTATCTCCCTCAAAGAACAATAAAGCGCACGACCTCGTAAAAAAAAGAAACTAAAACATTGTTCTTTTCTCCTTCTACCGAAATACCTCCTATCATCCTACCTCTCCATTAAACGATGCTGAACTACAAGCTTTTAAAACTCTGTTTAAAAACTAAACAAAAGCAATGGTATTGTGATTATGAAAAAAGCTGATTATATTGATAAAATAAACCACAAGCTCAGTGACCCTTGTGAATTCAAAAACTAGACACAGGCCTACTATCCTTAAATTTTAAGAGAGTAGATGAGATCCTATGTTTTCTCAAGACTCTTAAAAATCAAAACATTATCCATGAAACTACTTTTCACCAAATTGCCCCATGTGGCACAAAACTTGGTATTCTTTATGGCCCACCCAAAGTGCGCAAAACTAATACCCTCTCCGCCCTATTCTCTCTCAGCCCTGCATTTACATCCTCTAAAAACTTATCAGCCCTATTTTTAAACCCCTCACTTTGAACGAATTTACCGATTATTTCACCTTTGCTTCTGATGATATTTATATTCATGATACTTTTCTGCTGTTTTAACAATCAAATCACTTTGAAGGAATTTACCGATTATTTCACCTTTGCTTCTGATGATATTTATATTCATGATACTTTTCTGCTGTTTTAACAATCAAATCACTTTTCTAAATTTACCGATTATTTCACCTTTGCTTCTGATGATATTTATATTCGTGATACTTTTCTGCTGTTTTAACAATCAAATCACTTTTCTAAATTTCTTTTTAAATTCCCAATATACGAATATCAAGTTTACATCCAAACTCAAAGAAAACGAATCTTTACCATTCCTAGATGCAAGGATTACCAAAGAAAGTAAACACATTTTTATATTAGGTCGTCAAAAAAGTAATATCGCGTTTTAGAACACTTTCATTACCCACCCACCCCCAGCCAAAACGTACATCACATATAATAGTTAAATGAACCGCCTTAACTTAACGTTAGTGTAGCCTAACGACGAGACACACATTCGGCATGTAATGCTGTTTGAATACAAGAGAAACAATGCATCTGTAGCCACAAAGAATATCAAAGAAGTTTATGGAAATGTTTTGAACGTTCAACGATGGTTCAGCAAATTTCGTTCATGTGACTTTAGCTTTAAAAACTGTGATGGCAGGGGCTGACATGCCTGAATTGATAATAATGCTCTGACGACGGTTGTTGAGTTTAACCCAAGGCAACACACTGGTGAAATGGCCCTTAGATTGCATGTCTCTCATGAAACAATACGTAAACATCTAAGGAATATGGGAAAACCCCATAAAGAAAGTGTTTGGGTGCCTCACAAACTCTCCGATGATCATCGTTTTCAACGTGTGAACGTTGCTTCGTCTCTTCTGGTGCGTAATGCGCTTGAACGTTTTTGGACAGAATTGTTACCGGTGAAGAAAAATGGATTCTCTATGCCAATATTAAACGCCAGAAACAATGGCTAGACAAAAAACCCTTCCGATCCCAAAACCTGGACTCCATCCGCACAAAGTGATACTTTGCATTTCGTGGGACATCAAAGGAGTAATTCATTTCGAAGTCCTCAATCCACAGTGAACTGTCAATGCAGAGATCTATAGTCAGCAACTGGAACGTTTAAACCAAACCCTTCATCAGAAATGCCCTTCAGTCGGAAAGGTGTTCTTCTTCCCCACGACAATACATGTCCACATGTGACACGTTTGACGCAACACAAGATTATGGAGTTGGGTTGGGAAGTTCTCCCCCCACCCACCATATTCTCGAGAAATGGCACCATCAGATTACCATCTTGTTCGTTCGCTGCAACACCATCTTAATGGTGTAACGTATGCAAATGTGGAAGGTGTTAAAGAGAACATCGACATATTTCTTTAATCAGGGCATTAACAACTTGATTGTAAGATGGAAAAGCATCATCGATAAGAATGGAAACTGTTTCATTTAATAAATGTTTTGATATACAAGTTGTCCCTTTTTTTTAGATATACAAGTTGTTTGTTTTCATCTAAAAAATAAAAAAGCGACATTAATTTCTTGACAACCTAATACCTCTGTTTATCGCACAAGTGCTTTTACAGGTCTTTATACTAATTTTAAGAATTTTATTCCCAATTTCTTCAAACCAAATGTAGTGAGACCACTGTTAAACAGAATTTTTAATCTTTGTTCGAATTACTATATTTTACACTGAGAAATTACAGTACTGCACAAATACTTGTTAAATACTGGCTATCCTACCTAATATTACTAGCAATTCTCTAAACAACAAATTCTAGCCACATGTTACTGTGCGCACCGTTTCCAAATTTCCCCACATTATCTGTTTTCCTTTTATGGGCTCACAATCTTTATAAATTCAAAACAACTATTCTCTTTAATAAAAATATTCTACTCTCAAATTTAGTTCAGACTAATATACAGTTAAAGCCTCCGCATTAAAAACTTATTTCAATATAAAATCTCAATATCCAAACTTCTGTGTTCATGTCCAATGCATAAGTGTACGTGTAGTAAAACTGTAAGATCACATACATTGGCAAAACAAAATATAACTTGAAAACTAGAGTCTGTAAACATTTAGGAGTATCAAACAGAACCAGCCGTCTATCAATTAAACCCAGCCATTCACCCATTCGTTGACATCTTGAAACCACAGGTCACAATGTTCCATATAACGATTTCTCTGTCATTACTACAGGCATGCTCGCCCTTTCAGCCGTGGGTGGCGTTATAATGTGATGGTAAAAGAGTAGCCCAACAGTTGACGGTGAGTAGTGATGACTAGCTGCCTTCCCTATCTTTTTTTACTGCTAAATTAAGGACGGCTAGCACAGATAGCCTTCGTGTTGCTTTGCGCGAAATTCAATACAAACATTACTACAGAATCATCAGACCTCGAACCCTATATTAAAGAAAGTTTACTGATAGCTAAAGACCGCCCTACACTTAATGACTTACAAACCTCATTAGACCTAAAATTATTCTGAATTTACACAGTTAAAATTCAATTGTATCGCAATATTTTCGATAATGTATTTCTTCTTCTTCTTTTCACTCCGATTACCACTTTTCTCAATATCTAAGTAAACTAGTGACTAATGATTCTATAGCATTAGTTAATACATATCTTTGTAGCACTATTTTCAGATTTCGCTGAAGATGGAATAAGTGTATTCTGAAACGTTCGAACATTGTAAATAAAATGTTTTGTCAACCTTCTTGATCTTTGTTATAGACTTCGTTTATTCTAAAATGTAGAGGGCTCTTTTAAACTCTTTAGGAGTAATATTCAAGATGGCGCAAACCGGTATCATAAGATTTGGTTTTCTGAACTCTCACTTTCTATTAAATTTGTCTCTTCGAAATGGTAAGTTGTGTCGCTGGTTTAAAATCTGCCTAAAACATATGTATACTGGGTTATTTAGTGTTGGACGAGTTCTTTTGGACTATTTCATAAATATAATGCCAAGTACAGTCCATGTAACGATAAATTGATTTATTTCTTCAATAACGTTTGCTAAAGCCTACATTGACTTGCAGGCCTAACATTAACATACTTAACTTATAAACTTACTTGTGGAATCTCTCGGCTCAGCGATCGACAACAAACACGCTTATTAACTCTGTTAATTAAATCGTGGGCAAATAGATGAAATGACACACTAATTCTACAACTTACAAGACACAGAACTGACAAACTCATTAATTAATTAGTAATTATTCATGGACTCACTGATTCTGGTATCTATATTCACGTGTTCTACTAATTGCACGAAATTTCTTGTTAATTACATCATCGTCAGAACCTAAGGACACACTTTCCCTAGCAAACCAACATCTATATTGAAATATATTTTACAACATTATCTTTCTTCAGACTGTAGTGGTCAATTAAGCTTGTTACACTAAGTTACAGAACAAAGTAAGTTTAGTAGTGTAGTGAGTAGTATATATTGTAGTACTAGTATGAATGTGGCTGAACACCACCCATTGGTTAGTGTGCTGGATTGAGACACTTGCACTGTAAAAAATAAAATAAAGTTGGGCTCTACATTTTGAGGCTGTAGGTGTGTTATAAAATTTAAAAGTGATGATGAAATCCCAAGTTTCTGTCTAAGGAGAGAGAGAGTAACCAAGAGTTAGTGGTGAGTGCCTTTCCCCAACTAGTCCCACTTCAAAATTAGGGATAGTTGGTGCAAATAACCCTTGAGTAGCTTTACACAAAATTCAACATGAACAACAGTAACACTAGTTTGTATACAATAGTAATAAAGGCTGTTGGGCCATTAATTTACACTAGTTTTTATATAATAGTAATAAAGGCTGTTGTGCCACTGGGCTATTAATTTATACTAGTTTGTATACAATAGTAATAAAGGCTGTTGGGCTATTAATTTACACTGGTTTGTATATAATAGTAATAAAGGCTGTTAAGCCACTGGGCTATTAATTTACACTAGTTTTTATACAATAGTAATAAAGGCTGTTGAGCCACTGGGCTATTAATTTACACTAGTTTTTATATAATAGTAATAAAGGCTGGGCTATTAATTTATACTAGTTTGTATACAATAGTAAT
>NW_013673605.1:14750-25298 GCF_000517525.1 Limulus polyphemus
GCTGTTAAGCCACTGGGCTATTAATTTACACTAGTTTTTATATAATAGTAATAAAGGCTGTTAAGCCACTGGGCTATTAATTTACACTAGTTTTTATATAATAGTAATAAAGGCTGTTAAGCCACTGGGCTATTAATTTACACTAGTTTGTATACAATAGTAATAAAGGCTGTTGGGCTATTAATTTACACTGGTTTGTATATAATAGTAATAAAGGCTGTTAAGCCACTGGGCTATTAATTTACACTAGTTTGTATACAATAGTAATAAAGGCCGTTGAGCCACTGGGCTATTAATTTACACTAGTTTGTATACAATAGTAATAAAGGCTGTTGAGCCACTGGCTATTAATTTACACTAGTTTTTATATAATAGTAATAAAGGCTGTTGGGCTATTAATTTGTTTATTAATGATATTCAAGTATAGTTATTGAACTTTGAGGTGGTACTTTCCTATCATCAAATGTGTCAGATATTTCAATGTTTTTCAGTGAATGTGATTATTTTAGTAATGTAGGAGACTTTTTGCAAAAATAAGTCTTTACACTTGTCACTAATTGATGAGATCCAATAGACTTAACGTTGTAGTTCATCAAAATGAGATGTAAACAGGGATTGACTGTTTGTGGTATAAGCTAGACCTAACCTGTCACTTTAATAGAAATAAAGGAATGTAGTTTTTGTTTTTATATTCTTTAACATAATTAGTTAAATTGTGTATATATATTCATCCTGTTTTAAGCACAATAATATTGTCCTGTATATAAATTTGTGTTTGTGTTTCTCCTTTAGGATGGAAAGAATGTTCTCGAGATCTATCTAAGAAAACTTTTGCACTTTGCCAGTTTTGTTCCACAGCATCATCATCTCAAGAAAAACAACAAAATTTTCCACAAACCTATGGGCAGATAACATCAAGAACACATCCTGATATCATACAAGAAGGTCAGGTTACACCGGGCCTCACAAAAATTGAGTTTCAAGATCGTCGTTTTAGACTTATGGAACTAATACTACAGCAGTTTCACAGATTGAAGAGAAATACTAAAAATCACCTTGTTGTTATCCCTTCTGCTTCCAAAGTATTTATGTCGGATAAAATTCCGTATCCATTCCGTCAAAATACAGAGTTTCTGTATCTTACCGGTTTTCAAGAACCGGATAGTGTTCTATTATTACAGAATGCACCAGATAAAAATCTGCCTGAGCATGTTTCGACTCTGTTTGTTCCCAAAAAAAATAACCACATTGAAATGTGGGAAGGACCTCGCACGGGTACTGAAGGTGCAGTCGAGCTTCTGGGTGTTGACTGTGCTTATAGTATGGAGGAACTTGAAAACTTTTTACAAGTATATGCTCGTAGCCATCATAATTTTGTTCTTTGGTATGATTTTCTTAATCCACCATTACCAAATGTTAATGAACTTTTAAAAAGTTTTATGTCCAGTTTGCATCATACAGAATTTGAGTCTCCAATTCCTTTAATTCAGCAGCTTAGGTTAATCAAGTCAGAATCAGAAATCAAGCTCATGCAACATTCAGCAGAAATAGCATGCGAATCATTGACGGAAGTAATGAAATCATCACATCCCGGAGTAAATGAAACTCAGTTGTATGCCAAGATGGACTTTGAATGTAGGATACGGGGAGCAGAACGGCTAGCTTACCCACCTGTTGTGGCTGGAGGCTCTCGTGCTAATATCATTCACTACATTGCAAACAATCAAAGGATATTACCAGGGGATATGGTACTAATGGATGCAGGTTAGAAGTTTTGTTTTGAACATTGAGTTAAAAGATTTTCTGCAGTTTGAAGCTTCCATAGAAATGAAGAAGAGACAATACTGTTGTATAGAGTATTGGAATAGAGAGAATTTTTGAGAATGAGCAAGTACACTTAGATGATGGCTAAATATATATATAACTTTTTGTTTATTCATGATTTCAATATTATTTTACATGGCTTGTAAGAAAGGTTTCATTTAAATATTCATTCATCTGGCTACTAGTTACAAAACCAGGCACTGAAGTAACCAGAACACATAGTACCACCCAAAATAAGTAAATAGCAGAAAAGTAATTTGAACTTGTTTTTATTAAAAAATAGCTGCTAAGGTCTGTTAAAGCAATGGAATTTAAAAATTTGAATAGTTTTCTTTGCAAGAATTTAAGTCCATTCTAAATGTTAAAGCTCCAGTTCTGATGTTCTGTCTTGTCTGTTTGTAAAGGTTGTGAATATCATAGTTATGCTAGTGACCTGACTCGGACGTGGCCAGTTAGTGGGAAGTTTACCTGTCCACAGCAAGATCTGTACGAAATAGTTTTAATAATTCAGAAAGAGCTAATTGAATTGTGTTGTGAAATGTCCAACCTTGATCAGTTGTTTCACACCATGTGCCAACTGATGGGAACAAAACTTCAAGAACTGGGACTTGTTTCAGGAAAACTGGGGAAAATTGAACTTGCAAAGGTGAGGAGAATAAAGTTGTTTGGATTAAAACAAAGAAAGAGGTAAGCCTACATAAAGGTGATGTTAAGTGGAGGTAAAGAAAGGAATAACTGTGTAAAGGTAGAGTCTGACAAAAAATAGATAATGTAATGTAAGAGATTTCGCCTTGTAAATTATATATGCTGAGGATAAAATAAGGAAATATTCCCTGGGTTTTCATGTCATATAGCCTTGTAAATTTCTATCTGTGGTATTCCTGGTTAAGAATAGTGTGTTATAAACCCACAGTTTATTAGGTGTGATAGGTGCTAGGAGTGGGTTTTATTTGGGAAATTGAGGCTGACATGAACATTTATGGAAACCAGAAGTGAAGTTGTAAAGTTTGTAGGAAAAGTGGGAGAGGTAGCAGCAGATTTAGAGAGGAAATTGTGAAGGATACAACGACTAGTGATGAGGTTGGAAGCAGTAATAATAGGGCTAGTGGTGGCAGATTTAATTATAAAAAGCAGACTGGTATAAAAACAGTTTCAGACTTTGACTTCTTAGATGAGGAGGGAGGGATGGAATGAAAAACATAAGGATGTTATTGTTTTCAGAGGTTCTTTAGTTTGGGATGTGTATAGGAGAGTCTGTGGGGTAAATTGGGAGAAAAGAAATTGTGCTGTCTAGGAGTAAAGGATGCTAGTAGTGATACAGTACACATAGGAGCTAATTGTTAAGAACAAGGCTTTAAAAATGGTTATAATAATTTAAATCTGTCAGGGATACTGCCAAGACTTAGCTATGCGGATTAAATTATAAATAGGTCAGTAGGGCCGAATGCAAGGCTTACGTTGATATGTAAAGACGAGCAGATTAGCTGGTTGGATTTATGGGATCAGTTCAATGGGAAATAGGGTAGGGGGCTGGTTTGTTTGCAAGAGCTATTAACTCAACTTTCAGGGCAACTTTAAAATAGAATTAGACAGTGGAGAAAAATAAGATATATGGAGGGTTATAATGGTAGGCTAAACTATAATGGATGACTTTAGAGCACCAATTGGATCAAAGGATTTTGATATAAAGTGAATAAATGAAATGTGGCTAAATGTAGACATTTATGAAATAATTTCTTTGAACTACAGAGTTATAGTCTTTAATAAAAAGAGGGGTGAGGAGTGGTTTATTTGTAAAACTTGAGTTACATCCTGTTGAAGTTGAAGATATCAAAGATAATAATAAGGAAATTGAATCCATTTGGGTTTCTATTAGTGGATATAAAGGGAAAAGGCTTTTAATAGGAATTGGTTACAGACCACCAAATGATACTGATGAAATTAGTGAGAAACTTTACAATGACATTAAGATTTCAGCTGGTAATGAAGTCATAATTATGGGTGATTTTAATATCAGGCATATAGATTGGGAAATGCTAGAGTCAAACCATGAGGGAGAAAGGTTTTTGAAAACTGTTCAAAATGGCTTTCTTCACCAGCTAGTCAAGGAACCAACTAGAAACAATGCTATTTTAGATTTATTGTTAACTTCTAATACAGAAATGATTGAGAAGGTGGAAATTGGGGAACATTTGGGTGCAAGTGATCATTGCTCTATTAGGTTCAATGTTTTGCTGCACATGGAGATAAGGAATAATGATATTTTGGTTACAAATTTCAAAAAAGCAAATTTTGAAGAGATGCGACAAGAATTATCTGTTATGAATTGGGCAATTGAGTTATTTGGAACTTTGTTTTTAAATATTCAAGGTAAACATGTTCCTTACAAACAAAAATGGGTGGCTGCAAGTAAAAAACCAGGATGGCTCTCAAAGGATAAAATTAAAGAAAATCATTATTAATATGAGAAGTTTGAATTAATTGCAAATATACTAAGGATAAGTAGAAGGCTGGGTTATCAAATTTTGCTTTTTTTTAGTTTTTACTAATGAAGATTCAAGCGAGATGAAAACAAGGTTGAACAAAATGATCGCATTAATTCTTAGCTTAAGAAAAAATTAGGAAGTTTAAAAAATGATAAAGCACCTGGGCCACATAATAATTACCTGAGGTTTTGAAAGAGGTTAATAACTGGATATGTAAGCCACTTGCTATTATTTTTTCAATGTCCTTGAATAGTGAGCAGGTGTCAGACGATTGGAAGTTGGTTGATGTCACTCTTCGATGGAAGTGATAAAAATTGTCCCAGTAATTATAGACCTATTAGTATTATATCAGTGGAGGGAAAAGGTTTGGAAAATTGATAAAAGGTGCTTTGCAAAGTCATTTAACAAAGTTTAAAATGTTGTTGGATAACCAATATAGTTTCACTGGTGGAATATCTATCCTTACAAATCTTTTGAGATTCTTTGTAGAGATTACTGGTTACATAGATGAGGGTACAGGTGTGGATATGGTGTATCTGGATTTTCAGAAAGTATTTGATAAGGCATCACATAAGAGGCTTGTTATAAATGGATTAATGTCACAAGTGGGGTACCTGCTCAGTCTTAGGACCTTTGCTTTATTTGATTTACATCAGTGACATAGATAAAGGAATGGTCAATAAATTGTTTAAAGTTTTGGGTGTTACTGGCTGTTTTACAAAAGGATTTGGATTATTTGGCGAGTTGGGCAAATAAAAGGCAGACGTCTTTTAATTATAACTAGCTGATGTACCTGTAAGGGGGCCAGAACCTGTTTGCATACTTGCAGCATCAATGACATTTTCTTTCTTACACTGTTTCTGAACTATTTTTAGTTTTATTCAGAATTTATTTCATAGATGGTGTCAGAAATGTTCAATTAAAGTGAAAAGCTGAGATGGATTGATGTCAGGTAGTTTATAATGTCTATATCATGTCAGTCACTACCTTGGAGTGGTATCCCCCCCCGGTGTTTCATGTCGGGTAGCTTGTAATATGTTTACATCATGTTAGTCACTGCCTTGGAGTGGTATCCCCCGTGTTTCATGTCGGGTAGCTTGTAATATGTTTACATCATGTCAGTCACTGCCTTGGAGTGGTATCCCCCCCGGTGTTTCATGTCGGGTAGCTTGTAATATGTTTACATCATGTTAGTCACTGTCTTGGAGTGGTATCCCCCTGGTGTTTCATGTCGGGTAGCTTGTAATATGTTTACATCATGTTAGTCACTGCCTTGGAGTGGTATCCCCATGTTTTTAAGTCAGGTAACTTGTAATGTCTGTCTGTCCTGTTGAATACCATCTTGGAATATACATCCATGTATTTGAATATTTCAGATAGCCTATAATTTCTGTCCACATCATGTTAGCCACTACCTTGGAATGGACGTACATGACACTAGAATTATTTCTTGTGATTATAGTAGTATTTACTTACCTGGTTCGACAGTGATAACCATACCAGGCTTGCGTTTCATCGTTCTTGTGATTATAGTAGTATTTACTTACCTGGTTCAACAGTGATAACCATACCAGGCTTGAGTTTCATCGTTCTTCTGTCGAACCAGGTAAGTAAATACTACTATAATCACATTTTCTTAACTGTTACTTGTAAAGAATATTAGTTTCTATTAGAAATAATTCATAATTAAAACTTTTATTTAGTGTAAGTTTCTGATAACATAGTTGTCATTATTCTTAATAAACTGGTTGACTTTATATTTTGAAGATACAGTCCAAGTGTTCCTTCTCTACTAATGACTTGATTGGGCCTATGGAGAAACACAGTTTGCTTGACCATATTATTTCTCTTATAGTTCCTGTTGTGTGGTTTGTGGAGAAAAGCACTGAATGAAATAGATTTGAAACTTTAGAATTACTTTCTTGAGATTACATAACTTCTGTAAATAAAATACTTTTAATGTGATATTTCTATAAATTTGCAGATTTGAGTTTTTAAGAAAAAAATACTACATTTCTAAGTTCTTATGAAACTGTAATCTTATCTTTATTTTTATCCAGAATCGTGAACAAGTTTTTTTTAAATTCTTAATCAGAAGGTTTCATTTAATGTATGTATATATTTTGTTTTGATGATTTAAGCAGTGACTTAGGCCAATAGAGGCTTTGTTGATGTAATATAACTTGATACTATTGAGTGCAAAATGATTTCACTAAGCTTACCCATCTTGTTCCACGAAAAACATTTCCTATTATACTGAAATATAAAGTTCTAAAACAAGCTTAACTACCTAGAAAAGGTCCCGAGTTGTATTAACTTTAACTATTATACTGAAATATAAAGTTCTAAAACAAGCTTAACTACCTAGAAAAGGTCCTGAGTCGCATTAACTTTTTTTAACTCCTTTGAATTTTGAAAATAAAGAAACTTAATATTTATATCTTTTTTTTTATTAGGAATTTATATAAAACCAGAGAACCATCAAGTGCCAGCTCAGTATCGAGGAATGGGCATTAGGATCGAAGATGATATTCTGATCACCGACGTAGGACCTGAAATACTAACATCACGTTGTCCCAAAACTATTGCTGATATTGAAAAGATTTTTGGAGTTAAGAAACTCTAACTTTTTTTATACATTCAGTTTATCTTAACTTTCAGAAGGCATCTGTAAATGTATTGATACTCAGATTCAGTCAGTTATGCTAAGTACAAAAATAAATGTCTGTACAGTGTAAAGATTTCAGAGTTGTGTTCATTGAAAGTAGCTGTTTTATAACATGTCGGAATAATATTTTAAACACATCGAAATCTCTTAGAAGAATCCTGTAGTGTTTATACTACTATTAAATTAATGGATAACACATACAACACCTCGTTGAATACGGTGTGTAGCAGTTGCTTTGGTTGAAAAATATTAATGTTGCTATCACAAGCAACTGATTTATTTGTAACTGTAGTATTCATAGACTCCCAGCAAGCAGATCTTCTAATTTCCTCCATGTTTGTTATAGTGGCAGTAAGCACACCTTGTATTTGGTTATTAGAAGTTCATACTACTAGCAATTTAAAAAGTGGGAGATAACGAACATTTATATTTATGTGTTCTCTCGTTTAGGGTGTTCCTGGGAAGTGACTGTTGTAAACTGTCAATATTTTATTGTGTGTAAGTTTTTGTAACTGAAAAAAATCACAGAACATCTTAATATTTTATTTCAACTACATAATTACATTTTTTCTCTCAATTTGCTTGATGGGAAATAATTGACTAGTAGGAACAACATACTCCAGTGAAGTAATATATATATATTAATTATCATCTTCCAGTATCCAGTAATATGCTACAGATCAAATTTCATTGTGATTACTCTACGATACCCCTAATTGGTGATGTTAAATTATCAATAATTCCTAAAAACAGCATTCATCTCAAATGTAAGTTTAAGAATTAATTGTTTTTAGATGAATATTACAATCAAAAACAACACTTATCAATTAGCTGAATGTATTGATGAGTATTGTAACTATACAATTTATCTGAAAACTTAACAGCTTTTATAATTAGATCCAATTTAGAACTTCTACGTATGTTGTTAGGACAAACCGTCACAACTAATGAGCGTGTAATAAGTAGTGAATGTTAGGTTTGTTACTCGAGAATATTAACAAATGACATCATGATTTATATGCCTCAATGTATATTTTTGATTATTTCTTACAACACCAGTTATATAATTTTCTTTACTGTTGAATTAATATCATGAAAAACTTGGTATAACATGTAAAATCATTGTGCCCCAAACTATGAAGGAATAAATTAAGTATAAAACTTTAGTGCCACTTCAACTGCTAGCACAAAAAACAAGCTAGAGACTAACTTGAATTATCACAGTGAAATTAACTATTTTTCAGAAAAAATGCAGCTCCACACTGCAGCCAGTGGTCAGTATTTCCACCACTAGGAATGTCTAGGGATGTGACAATACGATCTCTTTCTGATGTAAAGTACAGTGGAAGGGAGATAACTTCTGATTCTCTGTATGGAGGCTTTACTTCCTGTCAAAAAAAAAACATTACTAAAATTATCTGTGTTACACATTCCATCATCAAATATCCTTTAAATCTCTGCTAAAGACAAAAGAAGGGTTGACAGCTTGGAAGTGAACCTTATATTTCTTTAAAATGTTATACTTATTATATATATATATATATCTTAAAAAACTTACATTTTTTTATTTGGGTTTCATTAAAAAATATAAGTTACTACATTTTACTTTTTACAGTAATTGTATAACAAGTTAAATGTTTTACATTGATATATAATTGGTAAGTAAATTCCATGCACATCATATAAAACTATGAGAATGAACTGTCCTAATCTTTGGAATCCAAGCCAGTGGACAAATAAAAACTTAATACTATAAGAAAGAACTGTCCTAATATGTGAAATCCAAGCCAGTGGACAAAAAGAAACTTAATACTACAAGAATGAACTGTCCTGACCTTTGGAATACAGGCCAGTAGACAAACAGAAACTTAATACCACAAGAATGAACTGTCCTGACCTTTGTAATCCAAACCAGTAGACAAAAAGAAATTTATAACTACAAGAATGAACTGTCCTAATCTTTGAAATCCAAGCCAGTGGACAAATAAAAACTTAATACTACAAGAATGAACTGTCCTGACCTTTGTAATCCAAACCAGTAGACAAAAAGAAATTTATTACTACAAGAATAAACTGTCCTAATCTTTGGAATCCAAGCCAGTGGACAAATAAAAACTTAATACTATAAGAAAGAACTGTCCTAACATGTGAAATCTAAACCAGTGGACAAAAAGAAATTTAATACTACAAGAATGAACTGTCCTGACCTTTGGAATACAGGCCAGTGGACAAAAAGAAACTTAATACTACAAGAATGAACTGTCCTCCTTTGTAATCCAAGCCAGTAGACAAAAAGAAACTTAATACTACAAGAATGAACTGTCCTGACCTTTGGAATACAAACCAGTTTAAGTTTTTTTGTCCAAAGGTGAGGACAGTTCATTCTTGTAGTATTCATATTGTGTGGTTATTCTGTGAATTATAAATTTTGGTCATAACATACTGTTAGAAAATGTCAATATTTGTTGTATTAAGAACATTGTGGGAGATGACAAGGTAGTTTGTGACACAAAACTACCATAAACTATTATTTTATTAATGATGTGTACAGTCTGCTTTACACGTTCTTCATAATATCATCTTTAGAATACTACAGCAGCCAATGGACAACTTGAAGCTTGTCACCACGTGGAAAGGAGGTATATCAGGAGCCAAACTAGTGGTGAAAATCAGTGGACTACAGCTGGAGGGCTGTACTTTTGATGGAGACCATCTTATTGATTGTGTTCACGAATCCCCAAGTATATATTCAGTTTCTCCTTGTACTCTGGCTTGGATTCCAAAGGTGAGGACAGTTCATTCTTGTAGTATTAAGTTTCTTTTTGTCTACTGGCTTGGATTCCAAGTGTTTTTGATACTTCAGGATTGTAGAAGTGTTTTTGATACTTCAGGTTCAGCTTCCCGTAGTGTTTATCGTAAAAGTGTTTTTGATACTTCAGGTTCAGCTTCCCGTAGCGTTTATCATAGAAGTGTTTTTGATACTTCAGGTTCAGCTTCCCGTAGTGTTTATCATAGAAGTGTTTTTGATACTTCAGGTTCAGCTTCCTGTAGTGTTTATCATAAAAGTGTTTTTGATACTTCAGGTTCAGCTTCCCGTGGCATTTATCATAGAAGTGTTTTTGATACTTCAGGTTCAGCTTCCCGTAGTGTTTCACTCAGTTTGTCCCACTTTGATCTTTAATTTTATGATATATTTCACTCAGTTTGTTCCACTTTGATCTTTAATTTTATGACATATTTCACTCAGTTTGTTCCACTTTGATCTTTAATTTTATGACATATTTTACTCAGTTTGTTCCACTTTGATCTTTAATTTTATGACATATTTTACTCAGTTTGTTCCTCAGTTTGTTCCACTTTGATCTTTAATTTTATGATATATTTCACTCAGTTTGTTCACTTTGATCTTTAATTTTATGACATATTTCATACAGGTTTGTTCCACTTTGATCTTTAATTTTATGACATATTTCACTCAGTTTGTTCCACTTTGATCTTTAATTTTATGACATATTTCACTCAGTTTGTTCCACTTTGATCTTTAATTCTTTGATATATTTCACTCAGTTT
>NW_013673605.1:25586-27316 GCF_000517525.1 Limulus polyphemus
AACTGATGTAATACTAATGGGTCTATAATTACTGGGACAATTTTTATCCCCTCTCTTGAAAAGAGGAGTTACATTAGCTAACTTTCAATCCTCTGGTACCTGCCCACTATTCAAGGACTGTAGTAAGTGGCTTACCTATCCAATCTTTAACCTCCTTCAAAACCCTTGGGGAAATATTATCTGGACCAGGAGACTTATCATTTTTTAAACTCCCCAATGTTTTCTTAACCAGCTCAGAATTAATGCAGTCATCTTGTTTCTATTAATCAACTGTTCTGGTTGTGGAATATTGCTTAAATCTTCATTAGTAAAAACTGAAAAAAAAAAAGCAAAATTTAATAACCCAGCCATCTCATAATCATCAGATACTAGTGTTCCTTTATCATCCCTCAAGGGTCCTATCATTTTGTTTACCCTTAATGTATTTAAAGAAATCCTTACTGTTAATTTTTACATTTTCAGCCAACTTTTTCTCATACATCCTTTTTAATGTCCTAATTTTTTGTTTCACCAACTTTCTTAATCTTCTAAGTCTCCTTTCAAACCAGTCAATTTAAAATTATTATGCTTTTCTCTTAATTTTATTTCTTAAATTCTTTGTGAGCCAACCTGGTTTTTACATGTAGTTACCCTTTTCTTTCTATTAGGAATATGTTTACATTGAATACTTAAAAATGTCCCACATTTAATCAGTGTCTCCAAATAACTCAGCTGCCTAATTCACAACAGATAATTATTGTCTCATCCCTTCAAAATTTGCTTTTTTGAAATGTGTAACCACTTTGATCTTTAATTTTATGACATATTTCATAAGGTTTGTTCCACTTTGATCTTTAGTTTTATGATGTTTCATACAATTTCTCCTCATTAATCCTTATCACATATAGTTGCAACAGTTTGTTGCTTTTTAATAAATATTCTTATGTGCTGTACAAAACCTGTTGTTTAAGTGTGATATTAAATTTAGCTGAAGTCCTACATAATGGTAACAGTCCTGTAGAAAATATTATATGTGTAAATACCGTGCAGATTGCTGACGAAGGGCATTCAAGAATGTGTCTGGGTGGAAAAGTTCCGACAGATCTAGAGTGTCTTGCAGAAGTGACTCGGATTCAGTTTTCTGAAGCCATTTTTGGATGGCAAGTGCTCTACTCATGACACTACGCAAGTACTGAAGAGGATCATCCGGGCCTTCCCACTTTTTCTGCCACTGAGTTGGAGTCTGCAAAAGAAAACAAAAATGAACATAATATAGCAGAATGTAGAAATAACTAATTACTTATTTTAAAACAGAATGTTAAGTGTCACGTCTAAGGTGACAAAATGTTATAAACTTTTATTGGATATGTAGAAAAGGAAATATCTGCTCTAACAGTTAAGGAACCAACAAGAAACAATGCTATTTTACAATTACTGGTAACTTCAAATATAAAAATGATTGAAAGGATGGGAATTGGGGAACCTCTGGATGCAAGTGATCATTGCTCTGTTAGGTTTAATGTTTTACTGCATATGGAGATAAGGAATAATGATATTTTGGGAACAAACTGAGTAAAATATGTCATAAAATTAAAGATCAAAGTGGAACAAACTGAGTAAAATATGTCATAAAATTAAAGATCAAAGTGGAACAAACTGAGTGAAATATGTCATAAAATTAAAGATCAAAGTGGAACAAACTGAGTGAAATATATCATAAAATTAAAGATCAAAGTGGGACAAACTGAGTG
>NW_013673605.1:28228-31016 GCF_000517525.1 Limulus polyphemus
CACCTGGTTAGTTCAACCTCTCTTTTGCAGCAATGTCTGCAGTCATTTTGCAGGGTCTTTGACTCAGTCTGTCGGTATTTCCAAGAGATTTCCCTTCTCTGTATTCGATATCATAATTATACTGGTTTAACTTTCCGATCCAACATGCCACTTGTCCCTCTGTGTTCTTTAATGATCTTAACCAGCATAATACAGCATGGTATGTCCTGATGGTAAACCTGGCACCATTGAGGTAAGGATGGAAATATGTTAGACTCTTTACTATAGCAAGGAGTTCCTTCCGTGTTACACAGTAGTTCCTCTCTGGTCTACTCAGGACCATACTGAAGTAGGCCACCACATGTTCGTTTTCACCCACTTTCTGAGACAACACTCTTCCAATTCCAACATTACTAGTATCATAATCCAGTATGTATGGCAGTGAGGGATTTAGAAGCTTTCAAAGTGGAGCTGAGGCCAATTTTTCTTTCAATGTCTTGAAAGCATGCTGATAAGAAACTGTCCATTCAAACTTATGGCCTATTTTTATCAAATCATGTAGTGGAGCAGCTATAGTTGCAAAGTCCTTCACAAACTTCCAGTAATAGGTACAGAGTCCCAAGAAACTTCTTAACTCTCCCACATTGTCTGGCATTGGCCAATCATGTACTACTTTCACCTTGTCAGAATCACTTACAATGTGACCCAAGTAAAGCACCTCTTTCTGGAACAAATGGAATTTCTTGGGATGGAGTTTGAGGTTTGCTGCTTTCAAACGCTTGAATACTTCCTTTAGCTGGGATACTTCCTCATCAAATGTTGCTGCAAACACAATGACATCATACAGGTACACTAGGGCTATCCTCCATTGTAGGCCTTCCAGTACTCTTTCCATCAGTCTCTCAAATGTTGCTGGAGCATTACTAAGTCCGAATGGTATCACACAGTCTTACCAGAGACCTTGGCCATAACTAAATGCAGTCTTAGGTTCATCTGCTTCAGCCATTTTCACTTGGTGGAAACCCGACTTTAAGTCCAGAGTTGAAAACCACTGGCTCCACTTAGGGCATCAACAGTATCATCAATTCTTGGCAGTGGGTATGAGTCCTTTTCGGTTATACTGTTAAGAGCCCTGAAGTCCACACAGCAACGTTGGGTCCCATCCTTCTTCTGGACTAACTCGACAGGAGCTGACCAGTGACTATCTGATTTCTCGACTATCCCTTCTTTAATTAGGCCATCCATGACCTTCTGCATCTTTTGTCACTTTGCTGGAGCTATTCTCCTCTGAGGGATTGTTATTGGATTGTAATTGCCTGTGTTTATTCTGTGCTCCCCAAGGTCTGTGCTCCCTGATCAATCGAGAAACCCAGCAGTGACACGTTACTTCCTACTTCCGCAGTAGGATTCAAATTCAAGAGCTCTGGCCATTGCATCCTGCATAGTAGAGGGGTGTGCTTATTTCACTTGTATCTTCAGTTGTGGATTGTCCAAGTCATCTACAAACTGATCCCTCAGCAACAGCTTGAGGACATTGGGTGGTGCAGTTGGGTAGGCCTTGTGTGCCATACTTTCCAAATCCTGTGCCAGCTCTTGCAGGTTCTCCCCTTTAGCATGGACTCTAGTCCAAAAACTAGCCCTGTAGACTTTGGACTGATTTTGAGTTCCATACCTGATTTCCAGAGCAGTTACCAGTGCTCTATACTTGTGCCTGTCATCTGTTGACAACTGTCCAAGTATTTCCAGTGGTTATCCCTTCAGGTTCGTTGCCAGGTACATTGCTTTCTGCTCCTCTGTCCATCCATTCATTTCTGCCAGGAGCTCAAATTGTGCTTTATATGCTTCCCATGATGCCTTCCCATCGAATTCCTGTAGCTTCCTTCGTACTAAATCCCCCTTATTGCTGACACTCGTGTCTGGAATGTGACTTCTGGCAGGACTGAAGATGTCTGCATTAGGGTTTAGCTGCTGGGTCTGGAAGGGCTTCCTGTTGTCTGAGGCTGATTACGTTCATGACTAATATATCCTCTCTGTGTAAAAGACAGTAAATCGTCTTTTAATGTATTTGATTCATTTTGAAATTTACTAATCTTTTCCATTTGTACTTCATGCTGATTTTGTACTCTCTCTCCTTGTTCTTCCTGCAACTGTTGGAGACTTTCTTCTTGTTTATTTTCTTTCTCCTCCAACCACTGCTGTAGAATCTCTTCTTGTTTCTTTTCTTTCTCCTCCAACAACTGCTGTAGTCTCTCTTCTTGTTCTTCTAGTTTCTTTTTCTTCCAACAACTGCTGTAATCTCTTTTCTTGGTTTTTTTCTTTTCCATCCCACTCTGACACCAATTTGTTATGTATCTGCTTGTTTGTTTGTTTCCGGTAGAAATTCTTATGGAGGATTTTCAGGGATACAACTCCTTTCTTGATTAAACCAGTTTATTCTTCCTCTATACAACTTTTACTACACAGTAGTTCCACAATCAGTACATTTCTCTTCACTTTAAACTTAACAACTTTATAATACACACTATAAATCACAACGATTCACAATCTCAATAACTTAGCTCTCAATGAGTGCAAAACACACACTTTATGGCTCACTAGCTCGAAACTAACAGAATCATAAATTACACGGAACTCAAAGTAACTACTGCTCTCTCTTCATTCATTATTTCTACTGGCTTTCTCTGCCAGTCTTATATACTAACAAAGAGGGCATCTCAAACAAACTCCGACTTCCCTGATCATTCGAGAAACTCATCACGCATACAACCAGTGCCAGCAGCATCACATGACTTCCGCTGTCGTAACATAT
>NW_013673605.1:31900-33136 GCF_000517525.1 Limulus polyphemus
CATCCAAGCAGTGTGCTGTTGGTAGGGCAAATAGGATTTTAAGATGTATCTATAGAAATATTGAATACAAGTCTAAAGAGGTTACATTTTAATTGTACAGGTTACTGGTTAGGCCACATTTGGAATATTGTGTTCAGTCTTGGGCTCCTTACCTTTGGAAGAACATTGAATTGTTGGAAAGGGTTACTAGAATGGTGCCTGGGATGGAGGGGTTGTCATACGACGAGAGGCTGAAATCTCTCAAATTGTTTTCTCTTGAAAAAAAAGAAGAGTTAGGAGGGTTCTGATTGAGGTGTTTAAGATTGTAAAGGGAATTGATAGTGTTGATGCATCATCTTTTTTCATACTAAACAGTGAGAATAGTAGGACTAGTGGACACAAATATAAATTTTGTCAAAGTATGAGTCTTCTTCAGCTAAGACAGTTTTATTTTTCTAACAGGGTGGTTGGCCTTTGGAATGAGTTGCCTTCAGATGTTGTAGAGGCAGTAAATTTAAGAGAGTTTCAGAAAAAGCTTGATAAGTATATGAATGATAAGGGCTGGCTTTAAGATTTTTTTAATTATTTCAATTTAGTTTTGAGGATGAAACAGCCGAGATGGACCAGTAGGCCCCATGTTGTCCCAAAATGTTATGTTAATATGTGGATACACTTAGCAATCTTTCTAAGGTTTAGTAACATTGAACAAAGTGAGAAGTACAGTAATCTGTTTAATAAGTTATACATTTATCAGCTTATTTCAACTCACAAACAATTACTAATCTATTTTAATGAGTGAACATTAGAAGGTTTTTGTAATATAACTAAAACTTTAGAATAGAATAGAAATATTTACTCTATGTTACAGAAATAATTAGCAATTTAGTCTACAATTTACATAATGGCTTTTATTGTTTGTCTTGGATTATTAAGTAGACATAAAAATGAAGTGAACTTATCATAATGAAAGTATTTATAATTAAAAGTTCTACAAAGTTCAATTATAAACCTAACATTCATAGAATAATAGGCATCACCTAAGTGCTCCAATAAGATCACTTACTTCGTACTTTACTAAAACACAAACTCAATAATAACAAATGTAAACTAGAGTGACTAACAGCCTGACACAGGTACTTTGTTCTAGAGTGACTAACAGCCTGACACAGGTACTTTGTTCTAGAGTGACTAACAGCCTGACACATGTACTTTGTTCCAGAGTGACTAACAGCCTGACACAGGTACTTTGTTCCAGAG
>NW_013673605.1:33700-35610 GCF_000517525.1 Limulus polyphemus
TGACTAACAGCCTGACACAGGTACTTTGTTCTAGAGTGACTAACAGCCTGACACAGGTACTTTGTTCTAGAGTGACTAACAGCCTGACACAGGTACTTTGTTCTCAGATGTAAAATAAACGTTTAGTAATTTCCTCAAAACTGAAAATGTTTGTTGTTTTTTTTTGAAGGAAAATAAAATACCTATTGTTTTAGAAATTGAGTACACCTTTTTTTATGACTTAAATACACATGGCAAGGTTAATTATATTCACAACTGGCAAAAACTTCATCTAATAATTACATTCATTAATTATTTTTGCAACAATGATATCAAATAATTAATGAATCACACAATTTATCAAACTTACTAATGATGAATAAACAAAGCCAGTGTATAAAAAACATTTTATGTGCTCAGGTAAACTGTGTATGCAAATGTTTTCATTGGTTTCAAAATAAGCATTACAAATAATGTTTCTTAAAAAGTATGTACAAGCTAAAACAACTTAACTGATTAAATACAGAGATATAAAAAAAGAAGTTTATCTTTTATTGTAGCAAGGAATGAGCTAATAAGATAGTTTCTTAATCCACACAGTTCGTCATTAGTTTTATTTTGAATTTTAATTGATTATTCACACACACACACACATATATATATATATATATATAGAGAGAGAGAGAGAGAGAGAAAGAAGAGCTTACCTCATGCTGTAACAAGGAAGTAGCCAGTGTTCGAGTTTCTTTATTTAGAAGAATAGTTCCACGAATTACTTTACTCAGTGCAGCAAGAGATGCATGAATACTTTGTACCAGACGAATTCCATTGTAATGTTCCAAACGAACAAACGTCACCACTGGCAGCTCTGATCCTGCATTTTCCATAGGGGGAGCCACTTTCATTTGAATTAGCTGAGCTCCCTACGGTGATTCATTATATAGTATACATTACACAATTTATATTCCTAACAATGTATCTTGGATTTCTTTCACTGTTTATGGAAAATGTTATCTTTGATAATATTTCCGTTTTCTTTTATATCCAGTTAAATCTAAATGTTAAAGGAAACCAAAAGTGAGAGCAAAAGACATATCGTTTTACATAACATAATCAGTCAATACTGTAAATATAATAAAAAATTCAGGGTAGTTGTAGGATAATTACTGAAAATACCCATCAGGAATATCATTGAATAAATCCTTATATCACATATGAATAACAAGTCTGATACAATATAACATACAAGTTTATGTAGGGAACCAAGATCCTTCTTTACAAGTATGTTGGTTTATGTATGGTTGTGAAGAAGGATCTTGGCTGTATGTTAGTTTATGTATGGTTGTGAAGAAGGATCTTGGTTGTATGTTGGTTTATTTAGGGTTGTAAGAAGGATCTTGGTTGTATATTGGTTTATGTATGGTTGTAAAGAAGGATCTTGGTTGTATATTGGTTTATGTAGGGTTGTAAAGAAGGATCTTGGTTGTATGTTGGTTTATATAGGGTTGTAAAGAAGGATCTTGGTTGTATATTGGTTTATGTAAGTTTGTAAAGAAGGATCTTGGCTGTATGTTGTTTTATGTTGCTTCTAAAGAAGGATTTTGGTTGTATGTTGGTTTATGTAAAGTTGTAAAGAAGGATCTTGGCTGTATGTTGATTTATATAGGGTTGTAAAGAAGGATCTTGTTTGTATGTTGGTTTATGTAGGGTTGTAAAGAAGGATCTTGGTTGTATGTTGGTTTATGTAGGGTTGTAAAGAAGGATCTTGGTTGTATGTTGGTTTATATAGGGTTGTAAAGAAGGATCTTGTCTATGTTGGTTTATTTATGGTTGTAAAGAAGGATCTTGTTTGTATGTTGGTTTATGTAGGGTTGTAAAGAAGGATCTTGGTTGTATGTTGGTTTATGTAGGGTTGTAAAGAAGGATCTTGT
>NW_013673606.1:0-1418 GCF_000517525.1 Limulus polyphemus
ATTTTTATAAAAATGCAGTTTGATAGCATTAATGTGATTTTTTTATCCTCTTGAAGAAGAATAGTGAACTATTTGAAAGTGCTCGAGTTTTGTATCTCGTTTGAAAACCAGGAAATTTGACTGATAGTTTTCTATTTCTTTCCAAATGAAAATACTTGACTTTTTAAGTTGTAATATAAAAGAGTGTAACTTGAAAAACGCTATCATTCTCTCATATGGCTTAAGAAAGCACTGTTCCTTCGAGATATTAACAGAAATGCCCTTAGATGCCTCTTTATAGCTTCATGTATTTTTTTAGGCTCACAATTGTTACATTAGCGAGCTTTGTGTCATGGAGAATTGGCTGAATAATGTTAAACAACTTGCACTGAGACATTAAAATTCAAGAATATATATATATATCTTACTTAGCATGTTTGATAAGGTAGAGCTTTCAAAATAAGACTTAATGGCTGATATTTTAATAAACTTCACATTACTCCAGTTCTGTTACACATTTGTTCATAAGATCCTGTAATTAATTACCACATAAATGGCGAATATGATAAGTTGTTACAGGATCCTTAATGTTGGGCAACTAAAATATATACAGCTTTGAAATATCAATCACTGTTGGCAGCACTGGATCAAAGCTTTAAAATTACAATCATTGTTGGCAGCAATGGATGGCTAGTACATCAAAGCTTTAAAATGACAATAATTGTTGGCAGCACTGGATGACTAGTATATCTAAAGCTTTAAAATATCAATCATTGTTGGCAGCAATGGATGGCTAGTGCATCTAAAGCTTTAAAATATCAGTCAATGTTGGCGGCACTGAATGGATAGTATATCTAAAGCTTTGAAATATCAATCATTGTTGGCAGCACTGGATGACTAGTATATCTAAAGATTTAAAGTATCAGTCAATGTTGGCAGCACTGAATGAATAGTATATCTAGAGCTTTAAAATATCAATCATTTTTGGCAGTACTGGAGAGCTAGTACACTAAAGCTTTAAAGTATCAATCATTGTTGGTGGCACTGAATGGATAGTATATCTAAAGCTTTAAAATATCAGTCAATGTCGGCAGCACTGAATGAATAGCATATCTAAAGCTTTAAAATATCAATCATTTTTGGCAGTACTGGAGAACTAGTACACTAAAGCTTTAAAGTATCATTTTTGGCAGTACTTGATAGTTAGTACCCTAAAGCTTTAAAGTATCATTTTTGGCAGTACTGGATAGCTAGTACCCTAAAGCTTTAAAGTATAATTTTTTGGCAGTACTGGATAGCTAGTACCCTAAAGCTTTAAAGTATCATTTTTGGCAGTACTGGATAGCTAGTACCCTAAAGCTTTAAAGTATCATTTTTTGGCAGTACTTGATAGTTAGTACCCTAAACCTTTAAAGTATCATTTTTTGGCAGTACTTGAT
>NW_013673606.1:2308-4888 GCF_000517525.1 Limulus polyphemus
AACATGGTAATACACAGAAATTACACACATTCACATGTTGTGATATAATATCAGTAAGAAACATTGTAGTACACAGAAATTACACACATTCACATGTTGTGATATACATATTCAAGAACTAAAAACCAGCATAGTATCACTTAATGATGGAAACCAGCACAACGTACTGTTGATGTGGTACATATAATTACAAACATGTAAGATTCATACTTCATCATTCAATGTCTTTGAAATACTTGACAGCTTTCAACCCACTTTAAAAACATATACTTTTTTACACTTTCAAACTTAAGAAACCAACCTTCTCAAAGGTTCTTTTCTCACCCTCCCTCTTCCTGGATTCTTCAGTAATGGGCACCTTCTGGCTAGCTGTCTCGGTGGCATGTTTAGGAGATATCTTCCTTCCAACAGGAGCTTTTAAACTTTCTTCCTAATAAAAAAAATATCTGGATGAGCCAATCAAATTGTGTTGTCATGGAAACTTCTGTACAGTCATAGGAGGGGAGTTGTCATGGACACTTGTAGAATCATAGGAGGGGATTTGTCATGGACACTTGTAGAATCAATAGAAAGTAGCTGTTATTGGAACTTTTGTAGAATAAAGGGAGGGAACTGTCATGGACACTTGTAGAACCAATAGAAAGTAGCTGTTATTGGAACTTTTGTAGAATAAAGGGAGGGAACTGTTATGGACACTTGTAGAATCAATAGAAAGTAGCTGTTATTAGAACACTTGTAGAATAAAGGGAGGGAACTGTCATGGACACTTGTAGAATAAAGGGAGGGAACTGTCATGGACACATGTAGAATAAAGGGAGGGAACTGTCATGAACACTTGTAGAATCAATAGAAAGTAGCTGTTATTGGAACTTTTGTAGAATAAAGGGAGGGAACTGTCATGGACATTTTTGTACAATCACCTAGGGAGTTTCTGTTGGAAACTTTGTAGATTTCAGGGAAGTGAGTTGTCATGGTTCTACAGTTTGCTGACTTCCACACCTTTATCTTTGTTGAGGGTTGATTTTTGAGTTTGGACACAAATTCCTTTTTTTGTTTTTTCTGTGTTTGTTTAGCTGAGTCTAAGATTTGTGCAACATCTGCATTTTTTATTCACATTACTGATATTGATAGGGGAATAATTCGTGAAGTTTATTGATGCCTTTAAACTCTAGGGTATTTCTAGCTATACTGAATTGGACTAATTGGTATGTTGAATAAAATTTGGCAAATAACCATTAATTACAGTAAATTCAAGGTTATCATAGTTTGGATTGTACATTGGTATGGATGAGAAATTACTCAGCAGTGTGACTTAAGAAAAGGATGTTAGCATATAGAGCTCAAAATTTGTCACATACAAAGTGGAAAATTTGTTTGAAGTTAAGCACAAAGCTACACAATGGTTATCAAAACCAGGTTTCTAGTGTTGCAGACATATCTCCGTAGCACTATTTATAAGACTCATGATAATAACCATTGATAAAGTAGTGAATCTGAAGTTTCTAGATTTTTAAGATTTTTTTTCTTTCAGAAAACAAATGAATTGCTATTTTTTTAAATAATCAGCAAAGCCACAAAATAATAACAACTGGCAAGTTTTGCACTAAATATGGCAATATATTATAATTAAATAATTTCATTGTACTTAATAACACTAGGTACTAATAAAATAAGTAATAATTACAGAAAATTCTAGGTTTAAAAATATTTTACATGACAGCCCTCATGAGAAGATCAATGAAGTAATTACTATTCTGGCAACTAACATAGATTAAGACCAAGTTTGATGGTATTCTTTTGAAATGGTGGAGAATACGACTGCACAATGTATATCACTCCAATACTTGGGAGATGATTTAAAAAAATAAACACAAAAATCACTAATTTTGTTTGCTTTTAAGTTTGTAATATTTGAAAATCTAAAATATCAGTAGAAGTCTTGTGTAATTGAAGTTTGCAAAGCATGTGAATTGTAAGAATGATTCTTGTAAAACTATTAAAGTTACTTATTAGGATGTAAAAATTATTGATGTTTAAAAAAAAAGATAAACTAACCTGTCGAAATGGCTGTTTAATGTCTTTTGAAGTGGTAACAGATGATGGTTTTTGTAGAAGAGCATCATCTAGTAACTGCTTAAGTTGATCTGCAGAGTCTTTGGCTTTTGAATGTAATAATCTTAGAGCTTTCACAAATAGTGGATCCATTTCAATGGTGGACATTTTCTGTGGATAAAAAACATACCAAAATCAATAGGTGCTTGCACAGAGCGAAACACAAAGTATACTGATTATGTAACAAAAAGCTGAACAAATATTAAATAGTAGAAAGTGGTAGTTCATCTATAGATTCTTGTTTAGCAAACTTCCAAGTGTTACTGGGCAGTAAAGAGAGATCAAAGAGTTTTATTTAAACATTCACGACTTTACTTTAAGTGTTACACTGGGCAGTAATGAGAGATCAAAGTGTTTTATTTAAACATTCACAACTTTAATTTAAGTGTTACACTGGGCAGTAATGAGAGATCAAAGTGTTTTATTTAAACATTTTCAAGTTTACTGTAAGTGTTAATGAGCAGTAAA